>NW_017890789.1:26396-34994 GCF_001540865.1 Ananas comosus | reverse complement strand
AAGGATCACTATGGATTTCATCGTTGGATTACCTCGTTCACAAGCAGGCCATGATGCAATCTGGGTAATTGTGGATAGATTGACCAAATCTGCCCACTTTATCCCAATTCATACAGCTTGGTCAGGGGAGAGACTCGCACAAATGTACCTAGATGAAATTATGCGATTACATGGAGTACCAGCCTCTATTGTTTCTGATCGAGACACCCGATTTGTTTCACATTTCTGGAGGAGTTTACAAAAAGCTTTGGGTACTCGATTGGATTTTAGCACTGCTTTCCACCCCCAGAGTGATGGGCAGTCCGAGTGTACTATCCAGACCCTTGAGGATATGTTGAGGGCTTGCGTGATTGATTACCAGGGCAGTTGGCCACAGTTCCTGCCGATGGCTGAATTTGCTTATAACAATAGTTATCAAGCAAGTATTCAGATGGCACCTTTTGAAGCTCTGTATGGTAGAAAGTGCAGATCACCACTTCATTGGAGTGAAGTGGGTGAGAGATTGGTTTTGGGTCCAGACGTATTACAATAAGCTGAAGCTAAAGTTCGACTTGCGCGAGAACGTCTACTGACAGCCCAAAGTCGACAAAAGAGCTATGCGGATAAACGTCGGCGAGAATTGGAATTTCAAATTGGTGATCATGTATTCCTAAAGGTTTTCCCGACAAAAGGAATTAAGAGATTTGGTCTCCGAGGGAAGTTAAGTCCCCGATTTATTGGACCCTACGAGGTGTTGGAACGGATAGGCCCCCTAGCATATCGGCTTGCGTTACCGCCAAACCTATCAGGAGTGCATAATGTGTTTCATGTTTTCACACTTCGAAAATATGTTTTTGATCCGACCCACATATTAGAAAGTACTCCAGTGGACTTACAAGAAGATTTGAGCTTTGAAGAGCATCCAGTGAGAATACTAGCTCAAGAAGTGAAACGGCTTCGAAACCGCGAAATACCATATGTGAAGATACTTTGGAGCAATCACGAAGAACGGGAAGCCACTTGAGAACTGGAGAGTGCAATGCAAGGGCATTATCCCTATCTATTCTCGATGGAACTGTGAGGTAAGTGTTTACAAGTTTCGCGGACGAAACTTCTTTTAAGGAGGGGTGAAATGTAATACACTGAACTTATGCAAACTGCGGAGTTCGAGTGTGTAGAATGAGATGTGGAACTATTCCACATGTTCTAATAAGGTTTGGACAAGTTTTTGAGTAAGTTAGAGGATGATTGGAAAGCTAGAAGTGAGAAAGTGCATTACAATTTCGAAATCAGCATTTTCTGCATTGTGTACTGGTACAGCCATTACCCTGTACCGGTACAGCAAGCAGCAGCAGCTGCAGTTGCGTGGCAGCAAGGCCAGTTTGGTCATTTCACCCTCTATACTTATCCTCATCACCCCAGTTCGACCCCAGGAGCTCAGCAAGAGTTGCTTGAGCTCAGGAGAGAGTTCTTCCACCTTCCCTCTTTCTCTCTCTCTAGGGTTTTTCTCTCTCTAGAGAAAAGCCGCCGATTCTCGCCGTTTTCGCGCCGCGCTCGTTGCTCGTTGATTGGAGGACTCAAGGGAAGTCCCTGGCACGTGGGGAGATGGAGTTTTGCTGTGTTTTCTGTGAAGTTACCACCATGGGAAGCTGAATCTCAGCTTTAGAGATGTACTCAACTCGATTTCTCTCTAGTTTCCGGTTTAGCATTGAATTTGGACGCCGTTTAGTCTTGTTGCTTCCAACTGAGCTAGAAGTTGTTTACAGCAGTTAAGAGATATTATATTGACTGTGAATTATCTACTTTAGCTCAGAGGAAAGTTGTTTTAAAGTTTGATAAAGATAATTAGTGAATTATGACTCTAATTCAAAGCTATACGCGGATTAATCGAGCGAATTGATGCTGTTTGAATTTTTTCTCTTCGCAGCAGGTTTGCGGATCATATTAAGCTATTTTGGTGACTTGGGAGGCTGGTTTAGAAGGTGTTCTAACCTGAGGTAAGCAAGAATTTCAGTTAGGAAGCTGAAATTGCAAAAATTCGACTATAATAGCTTATATGTAAGCATATTGACGTCGTTTCGGTATTGTGCGCAGCAAGAGGGTAATTGACCCTTGGACCGCCTTCTACTGGCATTGGAGGGCCTTTTGGAAGCTTAACTTGAGGTATTATACTAGCCCAAAACAGGGATGTAAGGGTTACTTTGTACTAAGTACAAATTAGGCCGAAATTGGACATTTCGATCGTCCTTTTGACACGGTGTTGATGTTTGTTTTCAGCAGTGTTGGAGCCTTGTGGAGCTGATTATTGCGACTTCTTGTGACTATTTGGAGCTTAGTACTAGGTGGGTTTGACCTAACCAGAGCAAGTGAAGCTCCCCTATGTTCTATATGTATGGAATTAATATAGTTGGGCGATGTTGGCACAATATGGTTGTTTGGAACTTCTTTGCCATAACATTGAATAGAACCTCTATGAAGTAGAGAGAATTCGTGCATAATTGTACTTATGCTTATGTTATGTTTATCTTTAGTTAAGTTAAATAACTAATGGACATGATAATTATGCTTTTGTAAAGTAGAGAACAATGATATTCTCGTGACTTTATCGATTATAAAGTTGAGAATAATGATACGCCATGTGACTATGTTGATAGTGTCATGATAGTGGAAAAATTTTAATGCCATATGTTAACTAGCATTACTCTCACATGTTTGTTAATCTAGTGGATACTAGTTGTTGTCAATATTGGTTATATTGAAATTCCGATCAAAGGATCGAGAGCGAGAATATTGTGAGCTAAATTGTGATAGTTGAGACATGTTGGATTGTGGACCTTGCTTGCTTGCCATCGTGCTCATTCGCACATGCTTGTGCTCGTAGCTCCCTACAAGCCGGCACTCCGGAGTTGGCCTACGCGACAGTTGCTCGTCCGTGCAGGATTGGGTGCCGAAGTGGATTGCCGTGGGGAGTGTACACTACCACGGGGCCATTAGGCGCGGCGCAAGCTGGACTACCTTGTGTAGATCCCTGTGAATGAAAGGAAAGTGCTAAAAAAAATTGGACAGTAATGAATGATTATCAGTTACAGTGTACAGTAGTTACTTACACATTTGTGCTTATGTTCATGCTTATCATAGTTGCTATGCTTCTATTATTCACTTGATTCATTACTGTTGAGACTATGATTACACGTTACTTTCGTACTCATTACCTGTTAGCATTGCATAATTATATATCATGCAATTACTGCTTTCGCTTTCATTTAGTACATCATGAGCCTAGTGGTGTAATTCGCCAAGGCTGGCAGCTTACCCACTGGGAACTATTGTTTATAGTTCTCACGCCCTTTTTGTTGTTATTTTTTTTACAGAGCCATCTACAGGAGAGGCTAGGGATCGTGGCAAGGGAGTCGCGTCTAGCTAGACATTGCTAGGGGCATGCTAGTTGATCACCTTGCTACTCGGGCTACTGCCAAGGTTGATGTCCAGTGTATAGAGTGACTACCATTGTACCTACTTTTTGTATAGCCCGTGATGTATATTTACTGTTGGGCTAGATGTTTCAGTTGGGTTACCTCCTTGGTTGTTGAGATTTTGGATTGTTGCTCCTTATTCTATTGTTGATAGTCTGGTGACTTTTACTATGCTCTGATGTCTGAATAGGGTTATTTTATGTCTTTTACTCCTATCGACTTGTTCTTGTAGACGCCTTATATACTGCAGGTGTATGGCGGGTCTGTGCACGTACCGCATATGCTTCCGCTGATACCCGGGCATGACAGATTATAGTGGTATCAGAGCCTAGGGTTGAGCCTTAGTAGACCTAGCAAACCTTAGGCTGGTTGGACTATAAGAATAGGCTCGCGAGAGACGAGGTCTAGTTGAGATTGTTGTTAGCGGAAGTATTTGGATTGGGTAATTTATAAACTCCGAATGGTAGGAGTTTGATCGAAATGTACAATTGCTAACTTTGCAGAGGGCCACGTTGGCGGCCGACAACGTGACATCGGAAGTTAGTACGCGTTACATTTCCTTGCTTTCGCTTGACTAGTTGGCTTATACCTGAAGTAAAGGTTTAGTAGTATAGGTTTTATTAATATATATTATTTTTGTGCTACAGCTCAAGATGCCTTTGACTCGTTCGCAAGCCGCCGGGGCAGCTGAGGCGGCGGATGCAGAGGAAGTGGGGACTTCTATTACTTCAGGATCTAGTGGGATCCATGAGTTGCAGGATCAGCTCGCGAAGCTGACAGATTTGGTTGCTCAGCAGGCTGCGACCGCGCGACAGCAGATGGATGCCGCACGTCGACAGGAGGACAGGATGAAGAGGTTAGAGGATTTACTACTGCGGCAGACGATTGACAGAGAGATTCCTGATCCTATACCTACAGTACCAGACAGGGATGCGGCAGTTAGAGCACAGTCACTAGTACCTGACACACCCCCAGTAGCTCCGAGGGCGGAGACCAGACAGGAGACAGTAGTACCACCACCAGTACTTGTAGCGGCATCAGGGACAGTGTTACCAGAGATGGTGGGAGCTGAGCAGCGAGAGCGGATGATGGAACAATTTAATGAATTCCGTCGTTGCACCCCTCGTATCTTTGACGGGGAGAAAGCAGATCACTGGATGGTCGAGAAATGGCTAATGCACATGGAGAAGCTATTCTATGATACTTTCGTCGAGGAGCGATATCGGGTTTGGTTTGCTACACACCACCTTGATGGCGAGGCTTATAGGTGGTGGGTGGATATCCGTGAGGATCCCCGTACTGATTTGTCCGCTATTACCTGGACGAGGTTCAAGGAATTACTGTTGACTACGTATTTTCCTCAGAGTGTTAAGAGACAAATGGAAAGGGATTTGAGAAACCTGAGACAGGGGGACAGGACAGTGGCTGAGTATGAGCGAGAGTTTTCCCGATTACTCCATTGTGTTCCTTTTGTGGTCAGAGATGATGAGGACAAGGCTCGGATTTTTGAGGTGGGTTTGCGGCCTGCGATTTTCAGATTGGTCCAGGCGTCAAACCTTTCCACTTACAGGGAAGTAGTGAACCGGGCTTTGATTGTGGAGAAGGGGGCGAAAATTATGAAGGAAAGAGATGTTGTGGATCGAAGTAAAGGAAAAAGGCCAGCAGCTGAGAGCAGTGGTCAGCAACCCTTCAGGAGACCGCCAAAGTATCCGAGAGGCCAGTCAGGTCAGTCGAGGGGTCGAGATTCTTCAGCGCCCCGTGGAGCACCCGAGCGTCGTCGGCAGCCACGTTGTGTCATTTGTGGTGGGCCTCATTTTCCACCACAGTGTCCACAACGTGGGTGCAGGTGTTTTCTCTGCGGTCAGGAGGGCCACTTTCGCTCAGAGTGCCCGAGAGGTTTTTCACCTGCACCCTCATCAGCATTAGCACCTGCATCTTCAGCTCCGAGCCAGGGGACCCCGTCAGCACCCTCTCAGTATAGACGATTACCGGGACAGCGGCCGTCTGAGAGTTCTCAGCAGGGTTCGAGTTGGCTTATGTATGCCGCCCAGACTGAGGAGGCCACAGCAGCAGAGGAGGTCGTAGCAGGTATCATTATGCTTTATGATATTCATGTTCGTCCATTATTTGATACTGGTGCTTCGCATTCTTTTATTGATCGGCAGTTCGCCGAGTTGCATAGTATTCCTTTAGCACCTACTTTGCATCTGGGACGAGTGATTGTACCTGACCATACCCTAGATGTTCGTGAGTTTTGCCCTCGCTGCCCAGTTAGGGTAGGCGACTGGATTATGCCAGTGGATTTATTGGCACTACACAAACTAGGTGAGTTTGATGTAGTATTGGGTATGGATTGGTTGACTCAGTATTATGCCACCATAGATTGCACGAACAGAATGGTGACCTTTAGGGAACCGGGCCAGCAGGAGTTTGTTTACAGGGGGTGTCAGAGTTCATTGTTCCCAATGACTATTAGTTCTTCGCGAACACGACAGTTGATTCGGAGGGGCTGTGTAGCCTATCTGGCTAGCATTTCTGTGAGTGATGGTGAAGCCATCAAGATTGATGATATCCCAGTTGTGCGAGAGTTCGGGGATGTGTTTCCAGCTGAGTTGCCGGGTATGCCACCTGATAGGGAAGTTGAATTTGTGATTGATCTTGTCCCTGGGACAACTCCTATCTCGAAAGCACCCTATAGGGTGGCACCCGCTGAGTTGAAGGAGCTGAAGGCACAGTTGCAGGATTTATTGGATAAGGGTTTCATTCGACCAAGTGTATCTCCTTGGGGAGCACCGGTGTTATTTGTTAAGAAAAAGGATGGATCTCTTCGATTGTATGTGGATTATCGAGAAATCAATAAAGTCACAATCAAGAACAAATATCCATTACCCCGAATTGATGATTTATTCGATCAGCTGCAAGGATCGAAAGTATATTCTAAGATTGATTTGCAGTCAGATTATCATCAGCTTAAGATTAAGCCTGAAGAAGTTTTCAAGACCGCTTTTAGGACACAGTATGGGCATTATGAATTTACCGTTATGCCATTTGGACTGACGAATGCCCCAGCAGCCTTTATGGATTTAATGAACCGTGTCTTTAAGCCCTACTTGGACAGGTTTGTGGTCGTATTTATTGACGACAATTTGATATATTCTCGAGGTGATGAGGAGCATGAAAACCATCTAAGAGTGGTGTTACAAGTACTTCGAGAAAAGAAATTGTTTGCAAAATTAAAGAAATGCGAATTTTGGCTTCGAGAAGTAGCATTTCTGGGTCATGTCATTTCAGAGGCTGGGATAGCTGTGGATCCCAAAAAGATTGAAGCGATTAAAGATTGGCTTAGGCCGACCAGTGTCACAGAAATTCGGAGTTTCCGTGGTTTGGCAGGATACTATCGAAGATTTGTAGAAGGATTTGCAAACATGTCTACACCGCTTACCCGACTGACTTATAAAGGGGCTAAGTTTCTGTGGAATGAGGCTTGCGAAAGAAGCTTTCAAGAGCTGAAGGAACGATTGACCACCGCCCCAATTCTGGCATTACCTGTTACTGGAGTAGATTATGTGATTTATAGCGATGCGTCGTTGAATGGATTAGGGTGTGTTTTAATGCAGAATGGCAAAGTAATTGCTTATGCATCTCGCCAATTGAAAGATTATGAAAAGAACTACCCTACACATGATCTTGAGTTAGCGGCTGTAGTTTTTGCCTTAAAACTTTGGCGCCACTACCTCTATGGCGAGCGTTGCGAGGTTTACACCGATCATAAAAGCTTAAAGTATCTGTTTATGCAGAAGGAATTAAACTTGAGACAACGTAGATGGTTGGAGTTGCTCAAGGACTATGATTTGACTATCCTTTATCATCCGGAAAAAGCTAATGTTGTAACAGATGCTTTAAGTCGAAAATCGACGGAAAATTTGGCGATGTCGATAACGATGCAACCACTGCTAGTAAAGGAAATGGAGCAACTGAATTTGGAAGTTGTAGCTCCTGACACGCCCTGGCGACTTATGTCATTGGTGGTGCAACCTACCCTGATCGATCGAATTAAAGAAAAGCAAGCTCAAGATGAGTCTCTGCAAAAGATTCGAGCAAAGATCACTGCTGATCATGATGGTGGTGATTTTCGAGTGGATGATCAGGGGTTGATAAAATTCAGCGATAGGCTTTGTGTGCCAGCAGATCCAGATATTAAAGAGGAGATTCTAACTGAAGCACATTGAGCCTCGTATACTTTACACCCTGAAAGCACGAAAATGTATAAAGATCTGAAGCCAACTTACTGGTGGCCTGAAATGAAAAAGGAAGTTACTGATTTTGTGGCCAGATGCTTAACCTGTCAGCAGGTTAAGGCTGAACATCGACTTCCTGCAGGAAAACTACAGAGTTTACCCATACCAGTGTGGAAGTGGGAAAGGATCACTATGGATTTCATCGTTGGATTACCTCGTTCACAAGCAGGCCATGATGCAATCTGGGTAATTGTGGATAGATTGACCAAATCTGCCCACTTTATCCCAATTCATACAGCTTGGTCAGGGGAGAGACTCGCACAAATGTACCTAGATGAAATTATGCGATTACATGGAGTACCAGCCTCTATTGTTTCTGATCGAGACACCCGATTTGTTTCACATTTCTGGAGGAGTTTACAAAAAGCTTTGGGTACTCGATTGGATTTTAGCACTGCTTTCCACCCCCAGAGTGATGGGCAGTCCGAGTGTACTATCCAGACCCTTGAGGATATGTTGAGGGCTTGCGTGATTGATTACCAGGGCAGTTGGCCACAGTTCCTGCCGATGGCTGAATTTGCTTATAACAATAGTTATCAAGCAAGTATTCAGATGGCACCTTTTGAAGCTCTGTATGGTAGAAAGTGCAGATCACCACTTCATTGGAGTGAAGTGGGTGAGAGATTGGTTTTGGGTCCAGACGTATTACAATAAGCTGAAGCTAAAGTTCGACTTGCGCGAGAACGTCTACTGACAGCCCAAAGTCGACAAAAGAGCTATGCGGATAAACGTCGGCGAGAATTGGAATTTCAAATTGGTGATCATGTATTCCTAAAGGTTTTCCCGACAAAAGGAATTAAGAGATTTGGTCTCCGAGGGAAGTTAAGTCCCCGATTTATTGGACCCTA
>NW_017890789.1:0-26371 GCF_001540865.1 Ananas comosus | reverse complement strand
TCCACTGGCTAGAAGAGAGGGTCGATCTTATTGTACTAATCAATTCAACTTGATTTTGCCTTAAACAGTTTCAGTGGGAAAAGAAACGAATGGGAAAGCCCAATTGATGGATTCGAAATTGCTTGGTTCGGACTCTGAGGCCTTCTTTGGTTCCGATGCAAAGTTTTTATTAGAAAAGGCCAATGATGTAGGGTAGGGCATTGAGGGATATCCATGGCAGGGGTGGCATGTCATTTTAAAACGATTGCAGCGCCATGCGATTTCGTATTGAACTTCCCCCTGAGCCCTAAAATAAAAGGAAGATTCATTTGAAGATCTTTCTTTCTCGGCTGCCATGTGCTTTGCTACATTTATCATCTAACAATTTTTTCTAGTTACGCTCAGATGGCTCCTCCAAAAGGCGGGTGCACTTTTTGCCAAAAATAAGCCCAATAATCCGAATGTCCCCTCCAGCGAAGCAAAGATTTAGAGCTTGCCCTCTGGCGAAGTCTCAAAAATTAGGAGTTCGATCTGCCCCAGATTGGAATGAAAAAATGGATCTGTAATGTTGAACGTTAAATGACAGAGGAGCATACTCTTGGGAAATTTTGCTTCGAATGGAAGTTTTACCCCGTTGGCATGGAATAGTGGTTCATGACTTCAACCGAGAACAATTTAAGTTTTACAAAGTCCATTTACAAGAATCGTTGAAAGTTTTGACAACTCAGTATCTAACCTATCAAACTTTAGCCAACAAAAGCGGATGGAGGTGGGACTCCACAGCACGATTCAACAGCCGGTTAGCCCAAGTGATTGGGTAGCACATAGCCCCAGTATGTTTTGTTATGTTGTAACCTTTTTCTACAAGTAATTCTTTCTATTTTACTAGACTACTTTTTTGCGGCTAATTTATGTTGTTGCTCTCAATTATATAGGAAAATCGACATATGCGAAAGTAGGGAAGCATTTCCTACATATCAGCTATTGAGTTGTTCTCTGGAAAGGCAACTTGCATAACTGCGACATGAGGTTTACTTCCATGATGGATGTCGACGATGTTCGCAGCAAACTTCCCTCGTCCTCACCAGGCTACACACAATCTTGACATGGAGGCTAGGAAAGAATTTGGAGGATATTAATGGTATGCAATTCAACTTCTCCAAACCCCTACTCCAGTCAAGATTAAAAGCAGTACACTGATAGTGCCTCGATTGCCCAACTTCATCGACTAGAGGCCTTCGTGTGTCACCACAAATCTACACCAGCGTCAAATTGCGTCGACGAAAGTTGAAGATCGGTCTGAGATGTATGCGTGAGGGCTTGTTGATTTTAGGGAGAAAAGAACGGGAAATGTTTTCGAACTATATGTAAACGATGAGCCTCAAGCACGAACCAAAGTTCACTCATAGATGACTGATAGGAAAGATTAACTACTATTCCTCTATTTGTCTCCCGATGTCTAACTTGCTGCCCTGTGAGTTTAAAAGACAAGCGCAATTGGCCAATTTTATGAAAACTGAGTCGGGGACCTTTTATATAGTGTGGATCGACGTCAAATTTCTATGCAACAGCACAGCTTGTGCAAGACCTGCTGCCCACCTTCCTTTCATCAACTGCACCTTGCCTTCTCCACCTGCTGTACATTCTTCCCACCACACCTGCCCGCCCACCTTATACTTCCTGGGTCATCCTTTTTTCAAGCAGCGGACGATTCTTCCCTCCATACCGCATCAACTTTCCCTCCTGGACCAACCTTCATTGTCCTTCTAATGCAGCCTCTAACTCTCCTGAAGGGACCACATGTTTCTCCAAATTAGATAACTACTATATAGCCACTATTTTGGGGCTTTTTGTGGTCTTCAGCTGATAAGCTAGTACATTCTCATTTGCAAGACCTTATGCTATTCTATTGCCTGAACAAGGCTTTCTCATTTTGTATGTTTTCAATAGTATAGTTTTGGAACTATCGTATAGCTAAATTTAGTAATTTGATGTTAACTTTTTTCTTTAGGTAGCAAGCCTAAACAACTTTGAATCAGTGATACTAATACTTAGCATCCTTTGTTTCAGTGTTAGACAGTTTCACCATATGCTTAAACAAGTAGTTTCAAACCATACAGTTTTGTCTGTTCATTCTAATGCTGATTTATTCTTTTGGTTTTTATCTATAATACTTTGCCAGTTATGTCATACTTATTTGATTTACCCTTTGTATCAGTGTTTAGAAAGTTTCACATATGCTTTAAACATATCAGTTCAATATGCTGAGTTCGAACTAATCACTTTGCAAATTATTTTAATTCGCTCGATCATTTGAGAGGCTGATTGATTTAACTTTGCAAGTCTAATCAATATTCGTTTCACTCGGATGACTTAATGTAGGTTGAACATTTCACCATTGTGGCTCCTAATTGAGTAATCTTAGACTTCAAACATTGTGCTATGGTTGCCTATATTGCTACTTCCTGTATGCTTGATTGAGGCATAATTGCGCAGCGTTGTTTGATCTTTCACACGACCTTGACTGCAGTTCTTATCCTGCAAAAGTATAAATTGGTATCATTGTGTAGGCAAGACAGTTGTACTGACACTGCAGGCACCAATGTCTAACTAGCGGCTGGACAATATTGGCAATGATAAGTTGTAAAGCGAAAAAGTATGAATGGTAGGCAAGGCCAAAATTTATTCTCCACTACTGCACCATCATATTGCTGACTACTTTCACACTCGACGCATTTTTATGGTTTGAGTCTTCTTTCGCGAGTTGCGAAAATGAAGTAACCGAGGTTCTAAAATACTTCTCTTCCTTTAATATTTTATCTAAATTGCTGCTATTGTTTATTATCATGATGTTGATTCATATATTTTTTATCTAAAGACTTGAAATTAATGTGATACTTAGTATAGCCTTCCTTTGTTTCATTGTTAGTCAAGTTTCATATATGCTTTACAGAATATGCTGGAAACCTGCAGTTTTGTGCATAATTTTGTACGTAGAATATTTCTTTTTCTGGTTAGTTGATATCGCCTATTGCAAATTCTTAATTTGTCATTGACAGAGGCGGATTGTTTACTTAGCAACGTTCGACAGATATTTGTTTCACTCAACATGACTTTTTGCAGGATTGAGCTTATTTTTCAACATCTATGGCTTCCTAATTGAGTACATCTTAACTTCAAACTTTTCGCTATGTTTGGCTCTAGTTATGTCTAGTTCCTATATGGATTGAATTGGAGTATAATGCAGTCTGTTTGCTTCTTTCACGGACAGATCTTGACCAATTGCTTGTCTGCCAAAAAGTATGAATGCGTATAAATGTAGGCAGGCATTGTCCTGACTACTGACACCATCTAATACTGCAGCTGATCCAAATTGGCAATGATGAGTTGTTAACGACAAGTATGAATGGTAAGGCAGGCCCAGTTAAACTCACTACTGCAGCCACCACCTAATGCTTAAAACCATTTGACACCTGAGCCAACTTTTGAAATAAGTATACAACTTATTTCACTATAATTCAGTTGAGAAACTCATACATGATTTGATATGTGCTAAGGTTCTAAAATCAATTTATGATCTTTTCTTTGCTTACTTCCAACTTCAGCTAGGAACGTGCTGCTTTCTTCTTTCACGCAGCCCTGTTAACCAACACAACCTGCTGCCATTGATAATACTTTACTAATCTTCAGCCGAGCGTGCATTTTCACCAAATCTTTACAATTGAATGTGAATAATTGAATGTAATATGTTGTATTTGATGTGTGTATATTACTTGTGCAGTCATGACTGCGCAATCAACTTCGAATTTTTATCGCCAATTGTTGCTGAATTGATGACATTCTTAGACGAGGAAGAAGACTATTGGCAACAGAGTACATCCTTGCTTTTAGAAGAGGATACCTTTTCATTTGAAAATACGTTATACAGCGACCATGTCGAACAGGCCCATTCACTGGCCACCTATTATTCATGAAATGCTGCGCGGACATCCTCGATAGAGGTTATCAACACTTCAGGATGACAAACCATGTTCATTAGGCTTCGAGATGAATTAGTTGGAGGGGCCTTATTCAAAGCACTAGGCATTTAACAGCTGAGAGGAGCCTTGGTATTTTTTTATTTGGTATAGGTCATGGTGTCGCAAATAGAGTCCTTCATGAAACATTCCAACATTCTGGAGAGACCTATTAGTCGTGACATTTAATAATGTGCTGCAAGGTGTGTGGCTCTACAAGAGTACATCCAAACTACCGGCGAGTAACGTTGAGTGCATCCTAGAATAAGTGATAATCCAATCTTCCATCCATTCAAGGTTACATACCATATTTAAATTTGCATATTAGTCGTGGTATCAAATACACTATCTTATGTCAGCTTTTGATATTTTATAATATAAACTTTTTTATACCAATTAATTATAGAATGCAATTGGTGCGATCGATGGAACACACATACCGGTAGTTGTAAGAAAGAGTAAGCAACCAAGATATCGATGCCGAAAAGGATTTACATCTCAAAATGTAATGGCTGCATGTTCTTTCGACCACCAATTTCTTTTTGTGTGCACTGGATGGGAGGGTTCTGCAGCAGATATGAGAGTGTTGAGATGGTGTTGCGAGAGTGGAGGTTTTACGGTCCCGGAAGGTAACCTATTATCTTTTATTTTTTGTGTAGTATGTGATTTACTGTCATCAATTTATTACATTTTTGTTTGATGTAGGCAAATTTTATTTAGTCGATTCTGGATATGCAAACACTGACCGCTTCCTCGCCCCTTATAGAGGGGAGAGATATCACTTGAGCCAATTTGATGTTAATGCACGTGCACGAAGGCATCGAGGACCAAAAGATTTGTACAATCATCGCCATGCTCAATTACGAAATGTAGTTGAGAAAGCCTTTGGAATTCTCAAGCGGCGCTTCAAGGTGCTCCGACAAGCAACACCTTTTCCCTACAAAGTGCAATGCCGTATTGCCCTCGCATGTTGTGTCATACACAATTTCATCAAGAGGCACCAAGGGACCGATAGGTATTTTAACATGCAAATGAACCCATTATCCACTGATGATCAAGATAATGATCCGACACAACCTATTGGTCCAGATGAGTCTCGCCGCGGTGACATCCTTCGCACTAATATCACGGAGCAACTGTGGAATAATAGATAAGAAGCTATTATCAAGATGATGTAATATTTGTTTTTCAAGATCTGTAGCTTTATGAATTTATATATGCCATTCTAGTGTGTGCTATTCAAGTCATGTATGACATTCAAATTCTGTAACCTTTCATGTTATGAATTTATATGCCATTCAAGTTCTGAAGGTTTTCAACTTCATGTTATGTAGCTTTTCAAGTGAGTCAATTACATTATTTCATTTCTTTACTTCTTGGTTGTTCATATTTTTCAAATATGAACAACCTCTCTACATCTAATTTGGTTGGAGGGCTTTTTACATGAGATTATAAAAAGCTGTAGTGAATAGTGATTATTGCTTTGATATATCATGAGGTGTTATCAGATGTAATTACATATGCTTTCGCAGTTAGGCAGTAAGTATGATTGTTAACACACATCTATTACTGTGGTTTCTTTGCTTCACCAAGTCTGTTTTATAACTTTTTCCTAGCTAGCAATTGCAAATATGTTGTTTCTTCAATTCTGTGTTATTTATTTTTTTCAAACTTGTAGCTCTGTATAGATATAATTTGGCTTGATGGTAATTGCATCTAATTGCAAAATGATGCATCGTACGGTGATGGGAGCTTTGGACCATTCGATTTTTGCAATGGTTAGTTGAAAATCTTGTGCATAATTTCATGTTGGATTGGATTGTTCTTTTGAACAGTATTTAATTATTATATATTAGATTATGAAATAGAAACCATATGTTGTAAAAACAAGGCAAGGGCAAAGCTGGCATTTTCAAAATTTACCCATCAACATTTTACATTATTCTCCACTATTCTATATAACAAACCAAACACAATTTCATATATTACAAGGAATAACAACTTTACAAACCAAACACAATTTTACCTTTATTCTTAACTATCCCAGAATAGCAAGTGTATATAAATTTATACCTCCAAAATTTATACCCGAACCAAACGGTACCTTAACAACCATCTAAAATGCTATAGTCAGCTTAATAGTTTTTAATCTTATTATGTATTGTATATAGGACTATTTATAATCTTAACCGATCTTGTGGGGAAACCGCGCTCTACCTATAATAGTCAACAGTATGAGAATCTTACTTTTCCTGCTGTATAATTTGGCTCAACTAAGACTCATCTCACACTTCTCAAAACTTTCGGTTGGTAATTAGCTCTGATACTAACTGTGACGCCCTAACTTTATAAGGGCACGCTTAACTCTCTTAAGCTCTTAGGGTGCGTTTGGTTTTGGTTATCCTGGTAGGATTACAGGTAATCCTCTCAGGATTACTGTGTTTGGTTTATCCGGTATATAATCAGGTCGATAATGTAACATTACAAATGGTGAAGAATTATACCAAAAATATTAACGAGAGGGGGCGTGTGTATCATGGATTATTGAAAGCCAGTAATACTGTATATTATATAAATGATAATTTTACCCTTCTAACTCCCGAAATCCTTTCAATACGTTATTTTAAAAAAATTAATTTAAAATTTTGAATTGTCAATTTTTTAATTTTTAATTTTTAAATTTTAAATTTTAAATATTAATTTTTAAACTTCAAATTTAAATTTAAATTTTAGAATTTAAATTTTAGGTTTCAGATTTCAAATTTCAAATTTCAAATTTTAAATTTCAGATTTTAGATTTCAAATTTTAAAATTTAAAATTTAAAATTAAAATTTGTATTTTAAATTTAGAATTTTAAATTTAGATTTTAAATTTTAAATTTTATCTTTATATTTATATTTAAATTTTAGATTTTAAATTTACAAATTTCATATTTATATTTTAAATTAAAATATTAGATTCATATTTTTATCACGCCCCGAATTACACGTTTTCCCGAGCACCCCAACAGACCCGCCGTATATATAGAAGTTTTCTCTGTATACGAAGCAATAGCTGTATCTGTAAATAAAACCAAGCTACAACCACAAGGTAAAGAGTTGCTAAATTGAAAATAGCATATATATTTATAATAATCTCGATGGGTTTCTGTACATACAAAAAGTCTACAACACAACTCGCTCCAACGAGTACCCCGACAACAACACAGTATGTACAAGAAAAGTCCAAAACTATCTCTGAAAGGTACTCCTTTAGTACTGCAGCAAGGCTGGAAGGGATCTAACTCGCGACTCCCTTTCTACGATCAGAATCGGTGATAACAGCAACCGCGGACGAAGGCTCTGCAAAAAAGGTCAACAACTGGGTGTGAGAACTACTGCAAAAAAAAGTAGTCCTCAGTGGGTGCTGTCACCGACCTCAACGGCTCACCTACTAAATATATAGAAAAGTGCGTAAGAGATAGTAAGGAAAGCTGGAAACCCTACAGCTATATGCCACTATATTATTGCTAACCAACACTGACTATCTGTAGATATAACAAAAATGCGATCTCTGACCCAAACTCACTAGGGACGGTGAACGCACCCGTCCCGGTTGTCGAAGCTACACCGTACACCACCCCGAGGGCTGCCGGTGGAGAGCAATGCCTTAACCGGACACTACGACATCAACGCAAAAGCATATAGTCAGACTCCGAAGCGGCACTCGTGGGCGCGACCCAATCGAGTATGCAAGCGTGTCTCTGCTGAGCTCAATCAGACTCTCACAGGCTGTAATCCATGCAAATGAGTCTAACTGGTCTAAGAACCAAAGTTTACGTGCCATTGGCACAATCTGAGGCAAAACACAGAAATCTGGGTCCACCGTCAACCGTGACGGCACCCGACAGTCCAAAATAGTCTACACACTACTGTAAAATAAGTTCGGCATCCGAGCACGAGCGTAAACTCATCCTACACTAATCTGGATATCCACCGCATATGAACATCGGTGATACAAACGAACCACAACTCGTAAAGCTAAATCTTGCAATTTTCAGAAATGACAGTGTAGGGTTCAATAGATTTCTTCTAAATCAATTCCAATTCCAACATGTAAAATTATAATTCTAGCTTAACTCCAAATTCAGATTTTATACTCTAATCCATGAATTCTAGTTTTTTCATAAAATCAAATTATCGAAAAATTGGAAAAGAAACTTTTACTGAAAGTTTTCTTTCTCGGAAATTTTTTTTTGGGAAAACTTCAAAAACCCCCCTGTGGTTTCGTGCATTCTCACTTTAGCACCCTGTGGTTTAAAACGTATCAATTTGCCCCCCTGTGGTTTCATTTTTATCTTTTCGGAAGCTTTTTCGTTAATATTTCGTTAAATTATATACAAAAAACTTCAGATAACCATCTATATTTATCGAATATTCACTTTAGTATCCTTTAATTTTAACTTTGTCACTGATTTAAGAAAAAAATAATAATAAAATTGATAACAAAAAGAAAAAAACGAAACCACAGGGGGGCAAATTGATACGTTTTAAACCACAGGGTACTAAAGTGAGAAAGCACGAAACCACAGGGGGGGGTTTTTTGAAGTTTTCCTTTCTTTTTCCATACTTTTTCGAGGAGCAAGCAAGCAAAAAGTATGAGGACTAAAATGAAATAAGGTGAAAGTTAAGGTACTTGCAGTGCAATTTGCCCTAAGAAGAAGCAACGCAAACACACACCTGTAGGAGAGTGGTTCGGCGAGAGGGGCGGCGCGGCGATGGCGGCGGCGGAGTGCGGCGGCGGATCTCCGGCGGCGGCGGCGGCGGCGGAGTTCACGGCGGCGGAGATCGAGTACGTGAGCTACGGGGGGGAGCACCACCTCCCCCTCGTCATGTCCCTCGTCGACGACGAGCTCAGCGAGCCCTACTCCATCTTCACCTACCGCTACTTCGTCTACCTGTGGCCTCACCTCACCTTCCTCGTACGACCCCTCCCTCCCTCTCTCTCTCTCTCTCTCTCCCTAGAAACCCTAGCTCGATCTCTCCCCGATCTCTCCCAATGCTGTTAGGGTTTTTGATTCCTAGGCTTTTGTGCATGTGGCGAAATCGTAGGCGTTCCACAAGGGGAAGTGCGTGGGCACGGTGGTGTGCAAGATGGGGGATCATCGCGGCACCTTCCGAGGCTACATCGCCATGCTCGTCGTCATCAAATCCTACCGAGGCCGAGGAATCGGTATGCACTAATCTCACCTCCTTAAAGATCCCTTCATTTTCCCGCACAATTCCTCTAAAATTTGTTAGAATTTTCAAATATTATGATGAATCGCTTATAATTGTTGGAAAGGTGATATCTTTTGCTAAGCAATGATTTGTTGTATTAGGGGGTTTTAACTTTTAAAAGGCGAATGCAAATGCAATCATTGTTCACACATTGTCGGTTTTCGTCATCTAAATTTGTTTTGACATGTCCGGTCAGTATTCCTAATCCCTTTTAGTTACGGAAAATGTAGAACGACTCCGAATATACAAATTCTAAAGTCCTTGGATTTTAGGGTTTCTATATTGGGATTTTTGGCGCATGCGCACAATTAACCAGCTTAGGAATAGTTACTTGGCTTGTTGCATTTGATTTCTGTCTCTCTGGGTTACAGAAGCTAACGACGGGACTAAGATTGGAACATTTTAGATGTTCAAGCCTCTTATGCAATGTATCGAAGTTTGGTGAAACTTGAGCAAATTTTTAGAGACTTTGGTGTTGTTCATTTCGTCCCTTCTTTTCATCTAGTCATTCTCTTCAAAGTGCTTCTCAATGTTAGGTAGCCTTACTCAATCGCTCTTTTCGTAAAGATGTGTTGGCGACATAATATGCATAACAACTTTAACATGAAAGAGTTTATAAGGTATGAATAAAAACATTAGGTGTTGAATCGCAACAGAGCCGTCAAATTTTTGCTTAAGATTCGTTCGCAGTGAGCACAGGGTAGATGGTTTTTTAGTGCCAGGTGCTATATGCTTAGAGTATCTATTTATCACTTCTCCGTGCTTTCTGTTTTTTGTTTTTTTCTCTTTGAGATTCTACCTTCATCCAACTCCTTCTCGATATGCTTCGAATTATGCTTACTGGATATAACATAGGAAGAAAATAGAGTCTAAGTAGACAGTCATTGTTCTTAGTATCATTATTATATTCTAACCAATTTTCTTGATTAAATTCTCTCTCTCTCTCTCTCTCTCTCTCTCTCTCAATTTGTGGCCGAACAACAGGGAATCTTATCCTTCATTTCTTGATGCTGCAGCTACTGAACTTGTTACCAGATCTATTAGAGTGATGATGGAATCTGGTTGTGAGGAGGTAATAACTGAACTTATGCAAGTAAACTGATTCAAGTAATTACTTAACATGTGCGATGATTTTCTTGTTGTTTAAAAGGTCAAAGAAGCAAAATTTACTCTGTAACAACTCCTTTTGGTCAGTTTGCTGGTGATGGTGAATAATATGACTTCTCTTAACTTATTACTTGGCTAGTGAAATAACTCTAGAATGTGAAACTTCAAGTAGAGAAAGTGTTCGAGTTGGAAAGTGAGGAAGCCAATGATTGGGGATCCTGTTATGTGAAGGGGACTTGTGAAACCTGCTGCTGTCTTCGGAAGATAAGTTTAGTTGGAAACAAACATATGTGGATAAGAACAGAGACTTGTAAAGGACACAGACGAAGTTCGAGAACAAGGAAGAAGAGGAACGTGATAGGCCTGAGCTTCACTTTGAGATCTCGTAATCTATTATAGTTCGTGCAATTCACAATTAAAATATTAATTATTTCCATTTTGCCTTCTTTTCTTCGCCTAAACGCGACGCTGTACCTAACCTCTGTTTGAGAGCAGCGTGGCTATTTGACTGCTCTTGACTGCTCTCGTACTTTATTTTGGCCTTATATGAAGTGCTTATTGCCATAGTCATATGAGTTGCATTTTACCAAAAGATATTAGCAAGTTTCTCTAACATTATTTGGTAAAAGTCTCTTTTGGTTTGCTTCCTATTATTCATAGATTTTTCTCTTTATTTTCGTAAATGAAAAGAATATCACCAGCGTGATTGATATTGGTAGGAGTAGATATC
Source organism: Ananas comosus (assembly GCF_001540865.1). Classification (NCBI taxonomy): domain Eukaryota; kingdom Viridiplantae; phylum Streptophyta; class Magnoliopsida; order Poales; family Bromeliaceae; genus Ananas; species Ananas comosus. The sequence goes on along the minus strand of NW_017890789.1, from coordinate 15,280 downwards.
TCTAAATATCTATGGCATTTTAGCTGTGGCTTGTGAGCGCCTGTTTGGCTGGCTTGTCGAGTAGCTTCTTATTCTTAGATTCAGCAGCTAAGCCCTTGACAAACAAAAACAGTGGAACTTTTGCTATGCTGGGAAGCTCAAGTAAACTTCTGGTCCCCAAAACTAGAAGCCCAAGATAGAGTTTGTGCTTCCCCTGCGGAGAAAATTGTCCGAGGAATTCCGATGAAAAAGTTGCGAGTGTTAGTGTTTTCTTCAAACAACTCTACTCTGTTAGGGCCAAAGAGGCTCTTAACTTTGCTCAGAATTCAGTGGAAATTACACCTTGTTTAGGGTAGCACTAGTTATGTACCATCAAGGTAGCTATAGAAATTTGAAACTTGTGGTTCGTGATTATTTCTAATGTCCATGTTTTTGCATTGCTTCACTGCTTATATACAGGTAACACTGGAAGCAGAAGTCACAAACAAGGGCGCCCTAGCACTATATGGGCGCCTAGGGTTCATTCGAGCTAAGAGGTTGTATAGATACTACTTGAATGGTGTCGATGCTTTCCGCCTGAAGCTACTCTTCCCCCGCCCCGACCCTGCGCTGCTTTCTGCAAACAAAGATGGAAGGCATAAACAACACGCCGAGAACTCGGCGGAATCCTCTCCAATTTACATTTGATTGAAGGTAATTTAAAATTCGACCCTTTTGGTCCTCGTGTTTCACAGCGAAGTTATGATTTGGATGCTTGCAATTTGTATCTATAGAAGTCTTAAAGTGAATGATTCCCTAATTTAGCATTGATCCCACATTCAGGTTAAAAGGGCTGTGGTGGATGGTCGTTTTGATTGTTCTATGTTTAGTTAATTTTGGTGTGTATAATTGTCTTGTGACAGTGTACATTTTTTCTGCAGTGCAGCGAACAACTGTTTTTTCTGTTTTTTTTTGAAAGGAAAAGATTATGTATTTATTGTGAGCTAAAATTGTTTTCTAATAACTTGTTGTTAAAGACTAAGCGTCACGGACACTTATACGGAACACGAGATACAACACGACTCGGATGTGACGACTCGACAGCTTTTAAAAAATTAGGACACTGGCACGGCATGGACATCACTAATAAAATATAATATTATTAAATATAATAATATATATATTAATTATATATAAAATATTAATTTTGATAAACTATTGTTATATTTTTCTTATGAAGGAAAGTTAGTAAACTTTTTATTGATAATTCATATATTTTAAGGAAAAAAGAGTCTGCACCATATATAATAACAATTGATGATATAATAACAATTGATTAATAATTATATTTATTTTATGTAAAATACAAATTAATTGAATTTTGAACTATTTGCAAATGAATGCTTTTATTTTAGGCCTTGTGTGGTTTTGCTGTATTTCTGTTTGTTCTTTCAAATATAAATTCTGTACAATGGAGTCTGTAGATTTATAACAGATTACTTGCTGTTCGTAGATTAATAACGTTTCAGGTTCAACTAAAACAGCGAAAATCAAAAAAGCACAAACTCGCCAGGGACTAGTTTTTAGTTTTTATTTTATAAAGAGTCTTTTTTCTTGCTATGTCCAAATTTTTTAAAATTTTCTTTTAATATTTATTATTTCAAATAGCTGTGGAAATAATTTATCTCGTATATTAACATATCATGATATCGCATAATATCGCATATAAAATTTACAATGGGGTGAACAAGGCGAGTAATAAAGATTTTAGTAGGAGATAAAATAGATGGTAAATAGACTCTAATTGAAAATTTCTGAATTTTAAATTATAAAAACACAGATTGAATCGGATATGAAAAAAGAGTTAAAATAATAAGTAATAGAGAATATGAGTCAAACCAACGATTAATAAAAGACATGATTTGCCAATTTTTTAGTAACAAGTAGAAAAAGAAGCAACGTTACTTCAAATTTAATATAAAATGAGTTTTATTTGTATAATATTGATCACAACTCAGTCATATTAAAATATAAAAATATTAAGATTAAATATTTTAGTTTTCTCCAATATCTTACTTATATGAGATAATAAAACCACTTATGAATGCTAGCAAAGTCGTAGAATTGCTTACAATGCTTTTAAAATGAATTTATTTATCAAAACTCGATCATATTAAAAAAATAAAAAAATAATATTAAATATTCTAGTTTTCTCTTATATCTTATTTACATGGGAAAATAAAAACCATTTATGAATGCTAAAAAGTAATGGAATTGTTAATAGTACTTGGAGACCTACTTGATATTTGGGCAAGTTGAACTAAAATCACAGGAGGGTACAGTGCAACCTTTTATACCAAGTTATATCGCATAGGGGAAATTTGAAATTTATCCAAAAATAAATAAATTAAAAATAAAAACTGATGGTTCATGCATATGCAATTACCACATGTTTCTGAATGATGCGTAAGTGAACAACCAAAAAATGTCTCTTGTGAAAAGATTCAATTTTTTAAAATACATTTTATAAGCATGAAGAAAAATATTGGCATGATATTTAACAACTTCAACCCTTATTAAATACATGATAAAGAACTTATAACACACAATTGGAGCTCTAGGGATAAATAAATTTTCCATGATTATTTAGTATATTAACATGTGTATTGTAGGTGGAAATGTTCGTGCAACAAGTAAGGTTTATTACTATGAAAATTAATTATATAATGATCAATAAATGATAATAATAAGTAAGATATTGAAGAAAACTAAAATCATTTGTATCATTCTTTCATTTTATTTTATTAAATATTTTACGAATAAAATTTATTATATATCAGATTAGTGAAAAACATTAACTATTTCACTATTTCTTAATTTGCAAAACATGAATTTTGTTTTTCTAATTTGTGAATCCAGTTCGATTCTGCAATGAATAGAGTAGAAGCTAAAGGCATGGAAACATAATTGATTGTTTAATAAGTAAGTAGGCAATATTCTAATATAGAATATATAATAAAAAAATTTTGACTGGTAAATTTTAAATTTTAAAATTTAAATATATTTTAGTTATGACCTTTTAAAATTTAAACTATAATTGTAACTCTTATATTCAAAACCATCCCTACAGATAATCAAGTGTTTTAATAAGATTGATAAAAAAATTTCTTTCAACTCAATGAGCTGATACAGAAGGAGAAAAAGAAATTGAATAAGACATATATATTGTCAAATAATTCTCAATCTTCATTGCATAGATAAAAAGAAAAACATAAAAGGACAAAAAAAAAATGTTGTTGGCGCAATGCAGTTGATTAACTATTTTGTCTTCTGTTTATACAATTCCGATTTAATAGCTAAGTTGTCTTCTTTATACTATTTTGATTTAATAAAAGTAATATAAGCGCGGTCAATTAATTCATATTCAATGATTTTTCTTTTCGTTGTCTATTGTTTGCAAAGAACATCAAATTAATTCATTTAGTTTTTTATGATTACAAATTTGTTGTTGGACTAGATGAGTAACCCTCATTTATTTTTTCCTTACAAATTAATTTAACTAGAAATATGAAGTAATTAGATTTCGAATTCAAGTCCTTAACCAACTGCATTAGATATGATCGGTAATAATATAACACTTTAGTTCTTTGCTTGATAGTGCGGTGGCGTCCTTCGGCAATAGGGTTGAGGGAGAAACGAGAGAGAAAAGAAAAGCAGTGCTGTAGTCACTTTTTAGAAAATTCGAAATGCAAAATCTATAATAATAATTTATATTTTAAAATATTATAAAATTAATGAATTTTTTTATTATGAAAAGGTCTTCTATTTTTGTTTCAAAATAACTATGTACCATTTACTTTGATACTAAAGTAATAATTTTGCAAATCACATGGTGATATAGTATTATACCTTTTATAATTTGCAATTTGCTATCCTGTAGTTTGTACAAAAAATTAATTTGGGATCGTATTTACTAATATCTTATAGTAAAATAAAAATAAAATTATGGAATAATTAGTTATAGCTTTTTTGATCATAGGGGATCAAAGTAAAAATGAGCTAAACAAAAGAGGGTAATGGGACCCTATCTTTTTAGATCCTTGATTTTAAGAATTTGGGTACTGGTTTGCAAATAATTTCTACGTCTAGAAACATTTATGCTTAGGTAGTTTTACTATTGGTTCCCAACAATTAAATAGTTTTATATTTTAATCCCGAATATTTTTTTTTTTTAACAACCCTAATATTTTTAATTTCAAATAAAATCTTGAAAAATAGCACTAGCTATTGCGGTAATTGCCATGCAGTAAGATTAATGCTAATATATATATATAAGTAAAATAAAAATATGTATATCTTTTTTTAATTGTTTGCATTATGAATCGGCATTAAATGCGCATCCAAGAAGTGTCTATATCGGATACACATTCGATACGGACACGTTAGGCGAGGTAAGCTTCTAGGGCTTCCATGGTAGAACCTTAGGACTTGATTCAAATGACCTAGAAATGGTCTTTATTCGATCTCTAGATGGTTTTAAGCTTATTTTTGCTTATCTTGGAGATCAATATAGTGTATGAGGCTATATGTCATTATTAGGGCATCAAAATTGGGGTTTTTGACATAGTTTGGTTTAAAGATAAATTGACCTTATAGAAATCAAATTGGGAGTATTTTCGATGCATTGGGAGACTCGGTTCGAGGATGCGACGAGTCTATGCAAAGATATTGAAAAAAAAGCCTAATTTGGCTTCGTTTTATCGCAGGCGAGAGAATAGGCACCCAAAAATCACGAAACTTGAACCGTAACACCCTAGCAACCATACTAGGTGGGTGGTGCTTTTCGAAATCTTTGAATTTTCTTTTATATCTAAAGTGTCATTATTGAGCATATGTGACTATAGCTTCATCATGCATTGTAGGGTTGATTTGAGATTGTAATGTTGCATGTTGTGAGTACAAATGTATATGAGATGGTTGCAAATGATTAAGAACATGTAAAACCCTATGTATACATGAATGTTGACAAGAACCTAAAAAAGGCAAATAATCTAGTGACAGCGAGAATAATGACATTATGACATATTATAAGGACTGAGATTTTGATAGTGTAGCTAAATTATCTGTTGACGATGTTTTTGTGTGTAATTTAATTACATAAGCACTCGTCAAGTTTTAGGAGAAAACGAGCTAGAATGGAGAAGTTACACGATAAATACTAATCACTTAAAGTGAATAGTAACTCCGATTTTTCGGAGAGGCTGATGAGCAGAGTTCGCTTCTGGCGCGTCCAATAACTCGCTTTGAACGGTTCAACTATTCTGGAAACAATGGCACTAACAGATTTCAGATTTGATGAACGGTTTTCGAGAAAAAGGAGGTTTATTGTTTTTACACATATAGGTATATATGTGGTTTTTGGTATTTGGAGAGTGGATGAGTTTTTCGTTGTGAATCTGCGATCAAATCGAATGAAACGAGACACTAGATGCGATGCCCCAGTCGTGCTGAACGCGCTGGCGTGAACCGTTCAAAAATCCGACGGACGAATCTTCAGGAATTACGAAATGTTCGCTAAGGGGTCGAAATTGGCAAAATGAAAAAATCACGATAAGCCCAATATTTTATGCGCCGTTTTGCGTGATTTCGAACGTCGAGGGGCTTGTGTGCAAAATACACACGCTGGCAGGGACTGGGATATTAATATGCAGCTTTGGAGTGTCAGCCACCACGAATGACGCACCTCGCACGGTCGATGGATTTTGGGCCGTGGGGTAGTATTCATGATTCGGATGAGTATTTATATGTATATCAGTATTAGGTATTACGGATCCATGGCTTCCAATAGATGCAAGCATCTATTGTTAATTACCCCCTGTAGATTGGGGCACCTTCGATTAAGAGACCTTTATAGATGGGATTGAATGAATCATATCTTGGTTTATTGAATCCTAAGTATATGTATTAGGATTCAGTTGAATTTGAAATTGACTAGGTCCTAAGTATATGGGTTAAGACCTAGTCGATTAAAAACTCTATGTATTAGAGTCTAATTGGCTCTAAGTATATGTCTCAGAGTCTGATTATATTCACCTTGGTTGTATATTCCAAGGTGTAGATGTGACCTGACCTCACGTATATGTATTGAGGTGGGTCGAATTACCCGAAAGTAGAGGGTGGTTAATTCCTGAGTATATATATCAGGATTAACCGAGTTTAATATATTTTTCACTCTAGTTATATGTGCTAGAGTGAGATTTGACTAAGCCCTAAGGTATTATATTAGGCTTCGTCGGATTTGAGCTCTAAGTATATGTATTAGAGCTCGATCGGGTATGGATTTCACTCTAGGTATATGTGCTAGAGCAAAAGACTGACTAGACCCTAAGTATATGGGTTAGGACTAGTCGAGCTTGGTTTGACTTCCACTCTAGGTATATGTGCTAGAGCAAAATGTTGACTAGACCCTAAGGATATGTGTTAGGGCTAGTCGGATGAACTCTAAGTATATGTGTTAGAGTTCGAATGAACTTGATATCATTTGATTGAATTCTAAGTGTATAATTTAGAACTCTGTCGATTTGGAGATATTTTGCCGTAGTATATGTGCTAAGGCGATTGACTTAGCCCTAAGTATATGTATTAGGGGTAGTCGATATTCGATTTTTACTCTAGGTATATGTACTAGAGTAAAGAAAAAGTTCATGATGAACTTTGGGCATGAGATTTGGATATTGGTTCATGATATTTGGGTATTGGTTCATAAGATTTGGATATGGTTCATGAGGTTGGGTATATGGTCCACGGGATTTGGTCCATGAGCTTGGGTTGTGATTTATGGTTCATGAGGTTTGGTGTAAGGGATTTGGTTCATGAACTTGGATATGGTTCATGGATGAGGTTTATGAACTTGGTGTATGGTTCATGGGTTCATAAGGTATGGTTCATGAGGTTGGTTATATGATCTTGGTTTATGGTTTATGGTGTATGGTTTATGGTTCATGGTGTATGGTTCATGAACTTGGATATGGTTCATGGATGAGGTTTATGAACTTGGTTCATGGTTCATGGTTCATGAACTTGGTTTATGGTTCATGAGGTTTATGGACTTGGTTTATGTTTCATGAACTTGGTGTATGGTTCATGAGGTTTGGTTTATGATTCATGAACTTGGTGTATGGTTCATGGGGTTTGGTTTATGATTCATGAACTTGGTGTATGGTTCATGAGATTTGGTTTATGATTCATGAACTTGGTGTATGGTTCATGAGGTTTGGTTATGGTTCATGAACTTGGTACATGGTTCATGAGATTTGAGTCATGAACTTGGTGTATGGTTTATGAGTTTAGTTTATGAGGTTTAGTGTATGAGATTTGGTTCATGAACTTGAATATGGTTCATGAGATTTGAGTCATGAACTTGGTGTATGGTTTATGGTTCATGAACTTGGTGTATGGTTGTATGGTCCATGAGATTTGGTTCATGACTCATGAGGTTGAGTATGTGGATCGGGTTCATAAGCTTGGATATGGTGTATGAGGTTTGGTGTATGAATCTTGATTTATGGACTTGATTCATGATTCATGAACTTAGTTTATGGTTTATGAAGTTGGGTATATTGAATATGGTTCATGAACTTGAATATGGTTCACAGGTGAGGTTTATGAACTTGGCTCATGAATCTTGGTTTATGGACTTGATTCATGATTTATGAACTTGGTTTATACTTTATGAAGTTGGGTATATTGGATATGGTTCATGAAGTTGGTTTATTTTGGTTCATAGGCCTTGATTCATGAACTTGGGTTATGATCCGTGGTGTTTGGTTCACGAACTTGGGTGAGGTTCATGGATTTGGTTCGTGGTTCATGAACTTGGTTTATGAGTTTTGGTTCATGAGACTTTATTCATGAACTTGGGTATAGGATTTGGGATTTGGTTCACGAACTTAGGTATGGTTTAGGTTCATGAGCCTAAGTTGGAAGTTGGATTTGGGTTTTGGGTTTGGATTTAGATTGTGGACCTGATTTGAGTTGGGTTTGGGTTTTGGTTTTGGGTTCGGGTTTCGGTTTGGATTTTGGTTTTATTTATAGACTTGGTTTGGGTTGGGTTTGGATTTTATTTGTGGAATGAGTTTCGATTCTTTATGTGGTCTTGGTTTGGATTAGGTTTGGATGTGGACTTGATTTGGGTTTGGATTTGGATTTGATTTGGGTTTTGGGCTTGGGTTTATTTGTGGACTGTATTTGGTTTTGGTTTTGGTTTGGTTTGGGTTCGGATTTTATTTCGGGTTCGAGGCAATCCACTTTGATTTTTGCAATTTGGTTCGGATCCGAAGAAATCCCCTTTTGATTTTGGTTTGATTTGGGGTTTGAAGAAATCCCCTTTTGATCTCGATTTGGATTTGGGGTCCGAAGAAATCCCCATTTTGATTTCCCCGTTTGATTTCGATTTGGATTTGATTTTCAAATTTAATTTGGGGTCCGAAGAAATCCCCGTTTGATTCTCCAATTTGGATTTGATTTTCAAATTTAATTTGGGGTCCGAAGAAATCCCCGTTTGATTCTCCAATTGGATTTGATTTGGGGTTCGAAGAAATTCCCGTTTGGTTCTCCAATTTGGATTTGATTTTCCAATTTGGATTTGATTTTTCAATTTGATTTGATTTAGGGTCCGAAGAAATCCCCGTTCGATTCTCCAATTTGGATTTAATTTTTCAATTTGATTTGGGGCCCGAAGAAATCCCCGTTTGATTCTCCAATTGGATTTGATTTTTCAATTTGATTTGGGGTCCGAAGAAATCCCTGTTTGATCTTGATTTGGGGTCCGAATAAATCCCCGTTTTAATTTTGATTTGGGGTCCGAAGAAACGGGGAAGCAAAGATTCCCCTCCCCTCTTCTTGCGATGCTGCAGATAACATCGACGAAGTTGATGACGATGGCGTGGGTCTGTTCGGCCATCGGATTTGATTTGACATTTCGAAGAAATGTTCAAGGGTCCGAAGAAACGGGGAATCAAAGATCCCCCTTCCCTCTTCTTTCGAAAGTATCAAACCGGCGATGTCGTAGATGTCGTCGGTGAAGTTGATGACGGTGGCGCGGATTTGTTTGGCCGTCGGATTTGATTTGACATTTTCGAAGAAATATTGAAGGGTCCGAAGAAACGGGGAATCAAAGATTCCCCTCTCCTCTTCTTTCGAAAGTATCAGACCGGCGATGTCGTAGATGTCGTCGGTGAAGTTGATGACGGTGGCGTGGATCTGTTCGGCCATCAAATTTGATTTGATATTTTCGAAGAAATGTTGAAGGGTATGAAGAAACAGGGAATCAAAAATTCCCCTCCCCTCTTCTTTCGAAAGTATCAAACCATCAATGTTGGGGTGGTCGCTGCCATGTAGATCACTCATTCCATCCTCAACAACTTCGAATGGGATATTGAGAGGTCCGAAGAAACGGGGAATCAAAGATTTCCCTCCACTCTCCCATCGAAGCCATCTAGATGGTATGGATGGCTACAATCGCAGGACCAAAAAAAAAAAAAAAAAAAAAATTTAAGGGGGTAGATAAAAATTTTTTTTTTTTTTTTTTTTTTTTTTTTTTTTTTTTTTTTTTTTTTTTTTTTTTTTTTTTTTTTTTTTTTTTTTTTTTTTTTTTTTTTTTTTTTTTTTTTTTTTTTTTTTTTTTTTTTTTTTTTTTTTTTTTTTTTTTTTTTTTTTTTTTTTTTTTTTTTTTTTTTTTTTTTTTTTTTTTTTTTTTTTTTTTTTTTTTTTTTTTTTTTTTTTTTTTTTTTTTTTTTTTTTTTTTTTTTTTTTTTTTTTTTTTTTTTTTTTTTTTTTTTTTTTTTTTTTTTTTTTTTTTTTTTTTTTTTTTTTTTTTTTTTTTTTTTTTTTTTTTTTTTTTTTTTTTTTTTTCTTCTTCATTTTTTTTTTTTTACCTGTTGATCAAATGACGGATTGGATGAATCAGCTCGACGATTCCTCCACCTTTCCGCGGCTCGGCGATCTCTCCTCCTTTTCGCGGCTCGGTGATTTCTCCTCCTTTCCGCAGTTCGACGATTTCTCCTCCTTTCCGCAGCTCGGCGATCCTCCTCTTTTCCGCGGCTCGGCGATATCTCCTTTTTCTTTTTTTTTTTTGTATGTCGGAACAAGTGTAGCAATCTATCTTCTTTTTTTTTGTTCTTTGTCTATCGTATCGTCTCCGTCAAAAAATTATTCCCGAGTTTGATTTCGGTTCTCGTATTTATAATGGGAGGGGTGGTGAGAGATATTTTGAGGGATTCGAAATTCGAATTTGAATTTTGAATAGGTTGTTGTGGTTGGTTGAAAGATATTTGGGATTTTGTCGGGAATTCGAAATTCGAAATCGAATTTTGAATGGGTTGTTCGATGGTTGGAGGGTATTTTGGAAATTGGTTGGAATTCAAAATTCGAAATTTGAATTTTGAATGGGTTGTTCGAGGATATTTTGGAAATTTGTTAGGAATTCAAAATTCGAAATTCGAATTTTGAATAGGTTGTTGGAGGATATTTTAGAAATTAGTTTTGAATGGATTGTTGGAGGATATTTTGGGAGTTGGTTGGGAATTCGAAATTCGAAATTCGAATTTTGAATGGATTGTTGGAGGATATTTTGGGAGTTGGTTGGGAATTCGAAATTCGAAATCGAATTTTGAATGGGTTGTTGGAGGATATTTTGGGAATTGATTGGAAATTCGAAATTCGAAATTCGAAATCGAATTTTGAATGGGTTGTTGGATAGTTGAAGGATATTTTGGTGAGTCGGTTAGGGATTCGAAATTCGAAATCGAATTTTGAATGAGTTGATGGATGGTTGAAGGATATTTTGGAGAGTCGGTTAGGGATTCAAAATTCGAAATCGAATTTTGAATCGGTTGTTGGGTGGTTAGGTATTCAAAATTCGAATGGATGTTGGTTGGGGATTCGAAATTCAAAATTGAATTTTGAATGGGTTGTGGGATGGATAGGTATTCAAAATTCGAATGAATGTTGGTTGAGAGATATTTTGGGAGTTGGTTCGAAGTTCGAAATCGAATTTCGAATAGGGTTATTAGGATAACAGATATTTTCTGGGGGTTTAAAAATTTAAAATCGAATTTGAATATGATATTCGAAATTGAATTTTCAAACGTGGGTGAAAATGTGGGCCGTGATCCCATGAAGTGGGCTGAAATTGGGCCCACTTTGATGAAACTTGTTGGGCGCAATTATTCATTGGGTTGAGATGAGGCCCGAATTATTGTATAGGCCTAAAATTTTAAAGGGCTTTCATGAGGCCCATTAATTCACATTTATGAATGGGCCTATTGTAGATTTTAAATTGTAATTATTGGCCCTAAAATTATCTGGTCAACATGAGACCTATCAAAATTGTTTGAGTCTGAATCTAATCGGTTTCGATTATGATTAGGAATCTTACTTCTTTTTTTTTCACTTCAAACGCCCCGGATTCCTCGTTTCTCCGAGCACGCTAATAGACCCGCCGTATACATAGGTATTTTTCCTGTATACGAAGCAAAGCTACTTGTAAACATACAACACTACAACCAGTAGTATAGAGCTGCAAGAAAAGAATAAGCCATAATTAAAAACAGAAGTACACTATACATACATAACATCCAGGTGTACAAAACGCTCGCTCCAGCGAGATACAACATAAGTATGTATAAGAACTCAAAACTACCACTATCTGTAGCCGGTATACTCTAGATCCGCAGCAACTGGGAAGGGATCTAACTCGCGACTCCTTTCTACGATCAGAATTCGCAGTAGCAGCAGTCGCAACCGAAGGCTCTGCAAAAGATTCCAACAACTGGGCGTGAGAACTACTGCAAAAATAAGTAGTCCTTAGTGGGTACCACCCTCAAACTCATCGGCTCACCCACTAAGTCTACGGATGTATGCTCAAATGATAGTAAGGAAACTTGAAACGATCTACAGCTATATGCCACTATACTATCATGATTCGACACTACTATCTGTAGAATAAAGCAAGCTCTGACCCAATCTCACTAGAGACTGTAAACATACCCGTCCCAGAGACTGTGAGCACACCCGTCCCGCCTATCGAAGCTATACAGTTACCTCCACACTAAGCAGTCCCTGGAGAGCAAGTCCAAGCAGGACACAACAACACCAACGCAAACAAACAAAGTACGACTTCAGAGTGGCACTCGTGGGCGCTACCCAACCGAGTATGCAAGCGTATCTCTGTCAAGCTCAATTAGACTCTCACAGGCTATAGTCAAGTAAATAGAGTCCAACTGGTCTAACAACCAAACTCACGTGCCCTTGGCACAATCTGATGCAAAAACAGTAATATGGGTCCACCGTCAACCTCAACGACACCTGACAATACGGAACAGCCTAAACACGGCTGTAAAAATAAGATCGGCATCTCAGCACGAGCGTAAAGCATTCTACACTATTCTGGGTATCCATCGCCCACAAACTGCGGCGATACAAACAAACTACAGCTCCTAGAGCTAAATCTGGTAGTTTAAGCATATGACAGGGTAGAATCGCTGGTTTTCTTCTAAGTCAATTCCAAGTCCAACATGTATCATTTATCTAACTCACTACAGTATGTTCCAAATTCATATTTCGCTTAACATGCTAATAAATGAATTCGAGCTAAAACATGATATACAAAAGCTGGAAATATATATGTTTACTACGAAAACACTAAGGAGGAGAATCCGATGATTAACCCACCTCTAGCGCTCAGTCCATGGCATCGAGAAGGTCACGAAGTTGCCAAAAGCCTCAGCCGAGAACACCACAACCAGCAACTAGGCTACTCGAATGATCTAAACATCAAAACACAAAAATTCCATCAATCCACAACAATTCAGCACTTAAGCTTAATTTTTCCTCAATTTCAATGTCAATTTTACCTTCCAAAGCTCAAATCAGATGAAGGAAGGTTCCAAAACTAGTGGGCTGTGCTGGAGTATCAATCTCTAGTTCACAATCCAACTCCTTCAAAGAATTGCTCCAAGAAAAACCACAACAAACTCAATTTCAGCTCAAACCACCAGCAGCAGAGAAGAAAGCGAAAATGATTGAGCTAACCTTAACCAAATTCTGTCAATTTGGGCTCTACGAATTTCTCTTGAAGTCTAGAATCCAACAAATCAAGTTTTGTAGCAAACGGAGCTTCCTACGTCGCACACGAGCCAAAACGCCGAAGGTCGCTGCTGAAATTCTGCTGAAACTGCAATCCACAAGCTTCAATTTGTGGAAAGTGAAGCAATTTGAGGAGTTTGAAGGGGTTAGAACGCAAAATATAAGCTCTCTGTGAATGAGGGATGAAAAGGCTTCACTGTGGTAGAATACCATTTATTTATAGTGTGGAGGAATGATCAGATAAGCCCCAGGAACAACCACCACCAATCTGCTGTCCCTGCAGAAACGGCCAGTTTCGAGTGCCCGAAACCATGTTTTGGGCATCCGAAATCTCCAAGCCATACAATTACTCCTCGTCGGTTCCTCCGCCTGCGGTCTGCTGCGCCCATATCCTGGTCCGGCGGACCTCACCTACCACCGGCCACGTGTCAGCGCAAATGATACTCACGAAGTGAATTTTCGGACCCACTTCTGGGTGCCCGAAATTAGGATCCGAATTGGCTTCCAGTTCTGCTCAATTTTGCACTCAAGTTCTGGGCGACCCAAACCCTGTTCTGGATGCCCGAATCTGGCAAAACTTCAGTTTTGCTCCTTTGAGTGGACTGAGTCCATTTCTGCATCCATTTCGTGTAGAAACGACTCCGACTCAGTCCGACACTCTCCAGAGGTGTCGACCAGTCACTAATACTATAGCCAATCCTATCCAAACCTCTGGAACACTACACAAATTTAGAATTGGATTTCAAATTTTAATTTTAAATTCGAGCTTTGAATTCAAATATCCATTCAAATTTGTATTTAGATTTTGAATTCACATTTTAAAATGTAATTCATATTTTGAATTCAAGTTCGAAATTCAAAGTTAGATTCAAATTTAAATTTAGGATTCAAAGTTTAGATTTTGAATCCAAATTCAAATTTAAGTTAATACTGATTCTGGATATGAATATGAAAATTTCAAATTTAAGGAAAAATGCTAGCATGTTGGGTCTGATCCAACTGAGGGCATTTGGACCAAGTGGTCCAAGTCCCAAGCTGCCCATGTTGCCAGATTGTGTTCTGACAGTCGGACCAGCATTTAGTACTTTATATTTATTTCAAAATTTATAAATATACAAAAATAAAGAGTTATAAAAAAAAAAAAAAATTGGTGTAAAGGAGCTCCGTATTGTCCGTCTAGGTCTAGGCTGCAGGCCATGGTGTACCAAAGATCCTAAAAATTCGGTCTAGATAATTTTGGAACGTGCCAATTAGAGATGTCAACGGGTCAGATTCGGGGCGAATTTTTAAAAATCCGAACCCGAACCCGACTCCAAACCCGAAACCTGAACCCGAACCCGAACCCGAACCGAAACCCAACGGATTTTAAAAATCCATATCCAAACCCGAAACCGACAAAAAATCCGAAACCCGAACCCAAACCCGAACCCGAAATTTGAACTCAAAACAGTTATTTCTTTTTTCAATATTTCAAAATATATTATATTAAATCTAAATTTTTAAAATACAAATTCAAATATAACATCAAATATATATATATATATATATATATATAGAGAGAGAGAGAGAGAGAGAGAGAGAGTTGAGCTAGAATACTTCTAAAAACATCAAGAGGATGGTGCTTGTGAGTTTTTAACCATTGGATAGAGAAATGTATGGTTGGGATGATGGTGGTAGGTGGTGGTAGGTGAAATAGCGTTTGATTCAAGGGCTATTAGTAATCAAGGAGTAGATCCCAAGGCTAAAAACCTAATAGCACCAAAGGGGTGATACTTGTAAAAATATTCTAGCTCAATTATATATATATATATATATATATAATACAAAATAAATTCAGGTTCGGGTTCGGGTCGGGTACAGTCAAAATTCATATCCGTCGAATTTTTATTTTTGATATCCATATCCAAATCCACATCCATTTAGTATCGGATATATCCGTTTCATTCAAGTTCGGATTTGGATAAAATTTCGGGTATCCATACCCATTGACATCCCTAGTGCCAATCCGCCACGAAAATAACTGCTTGCACGTGGTGTATCATACAACTCATAAACCACAAGTTCAATACCTACAATTTAAGCCTGAAAATCAAAACATCCTTAATGACATTATTCTAAAATATTTAAAAATTATTATTATTATTATTATTATTATTATTATTGTTATTACACTACA
>NW_017890788.1:0-34846 GCF_001540865.1 Ananas comosus | reverse complement strand
AAGCTTTTGGACCTCTCCCTCTTCCTCTCTTCTCTCTTTGAAGCTACAACAAGAGGTAGGCTTCTCACCCTAGTTATGAAATTTAGGATTTTTGGGTTTTACCTCTTTGGATGGGATCAAATGGATCCCTAGCACCATGAATGGTGAGATTGGAGCTAGAATCTAGGGTTTTGAGATGGGTTTAGCTTGATGCTAACCTGGGGCACCAAAATGGAGTTTTTGGAAAAGTAGAAGATTGATCTTATTTGAGACCATGTAAACCTAATTGCTAGGTGCCTAAACGCGGGGGCGAAGTCGGATTTTGCATTCGTCAAGTGGGTCAAGAGCTATCGGCAAAATACGGCCGATTTAGCATTGTTTTGGACCAAGAAGGCCAAGACTTCGTCGTAAAGTTCGCCGAAGAGCGTTTCTAGAACCTCTACATCAAGAAAAGGTGGGGGGTGTCATCCTGAAGCATCCGGGTTTCTCTTTATGTCTAAGTTAATTTTATTCATCATATGTTGATTGTGCATTATAGGATTAGTAGAAGCATATTTCCATTCCTTGCATGCTTACTTAGTAGTGTAACGGTATGGGCTCGACACTTGGACTAGGGTGGCATGAGGATTGGGTCTTGAGACAAGAATCCTATAGTGGCAAAAGTGATGAACTTGGACATAGCCTAGTAGAGTGGCATTGAACTAGTGTAGTAGAAACACTAATTGGACGAGTGGCATGTCAGCTAGTTAAAGAACATTATTACAATGACTAAACAAGTGGCATCGAGTCTAGTGTAGTAAACATGACATGGTTCTAGGGATAGTAGAAGTCCCAACATTGATTATATATCATGATTGTGCAGTAGAGGCACATTGGCCCTAGTAGACAGGGTATCCTCTTGTGAGGATTGGATCATATTCACTAGTCTGTTTTGTTTGTCGGTGGTCGCTCCACCGAGGCACGAGTCTCCGGAGTACTTCACTAGGGGCAGACGTAGTTGTCCCGCAGACGGTCTCGGTGTGTGAGTGCAGCTTCTCCTCACCTATGAGATTGAGAGTGAGTCGAGGGTTTAACCTACGGGTTAACCAAGTAGATTGGGTAATAAACATGAAATGCATAGTAGATTTGCATTGTTACCTTGAGTAGACATAGTGTATGTTGTATTTTGCATTGCTATGTACTTTTCTATACTCATGACATGATACTAGCATGATAGTAATTGTTGCATGCATTATTATTATTGATGGCATGATAGAGTAGTTGCAGTTCATTTCCCTATATATCTATCTATCTCTCTATCTGTGCCAGCTTAGACCTAGTGGGAAAATCGGCGAAGTCGGCGGCCGAACCCACTGGGAACTATATTTATATAGTTCTCACCCAGTGTGGTTTTGGGGTACAGGTACACACAGAGGCGAGCCGAGCGAGGATCGCTGTAAGGGCATAGCGCCCTGAGTGAGTTAGCTAGTAGCTTTTCTTTATGCATTAGAGTACTCTCGTGTACTAGATACCATGTATATATTGGATAGGTATTGGAGAGCTATGATGTATTTTGGGAAAGACATGTATTTACATTTTGGAAGATGAAAATGTAATGTAATCAAATGATGTAACTATTGAATGTTGTATTAGCTAGATATTTCTCTCTTTATACACTTGTATATCACTTGTGGTTCTTGCTCTTAGTTGTATTGCACTTGTGTGCATCGTATTTGATTATGTATGTTATTTAAGCATTCCCTGGGCGCTTAATTGTACTTGATCTAGTTGTTTAGCCTTGGGTGGACAGGAGAGATGCTGTTCGTTCGGCGTTCGCTCGCCGCGTCCGAACCGGACCAAATTGGTAGCGATTTCGGGGCGGGGTGTGACAGAGTTGTTGGTATCAAAGCAATTAAGAGCTAGTAAAGAGAGAGTCTAGGATGGACCTAGGAGACCTAGGTTGGTAACCCTAAGGTGATAAGTACGTGAGAGAAACGTGAACCTATATCGGTTGAGGAAGAATCCGATTAGGTCGGATCGAGTATAGATCTCTAGTGTGGCTAGAGATAGATCCGAGCGGTGTTAGTTTCTGAGCTCGAGGGGTTTGTGTTCGCGGCCGACAACACGATGCTAGGAGTTAGAACTAATACACTAGTGTACGTTCGCTTATGGAGGAGTCGAGTCGTGTAATGCAGTATATGCGACGAAGTTAAGTGGGTTAGGTGAGTAACCCGGTTGTTGCGTTGCAGGAACAATGTCCCTAAGACGCTACGTACGCAGGTCCGTTTCGGCACCGTCTCCTGAGGTGCCTGAGGAAGCCGGATCTAGTAAAGTACAGGAGTTACGGGCGCAGGTGTCGGCACTGACCGGCATTGTCCAGCGCCAGGAGAGTCGGTTCGAGCGGCTCCAAGGGCTTATGGAGCGGCATTTGGCGGCGGCAACTGCAGCTGCGACAGAGGGCCGTGACACGCCCCCGCCTCCAGCTCGTGCGCCTACGGTGGCTGAGGGCGAGGGCATTGCGGCAGTTCCGGTAGCAGCACGTCTTCCGCTGGCGAGTGCTCCTCCGGCGGCGTCGGGTTCTACGACACCCGATGAGGCGGCATTGGAGGCGGAGAGGGAGCGCGCGCTTGCGGCTCTCGAGAAGTTCCGAAGGTTCAATCCACCGACCTTCGACAGGGAGAAGGTCGAGCCGTGGATGGTGGAGTCGTGGGTGGAATCGATGGAGACCTTATTTGAGGACCTCTATACCTTAGAGAGGGACAAGGTCTACCTCTCCGCTCGCCGCGCCCGAACCGGACCAAATTGGTAGCGATTTCGGGGCGGGACGTGACACACATCGAAATAATTATCGTCGGATAATCATTCTAATTCGGGTTCCCGAAAGTGTCTAATTCGACACTGGAATCCACCGTCGCTCACACGTCGTTTCCGAACACTCGAAACGACACGGTTGACCAGCCAACAAGGCTAAGCGACAAAACCATTTATCACAAGGCTCCATCGGAAGAATTCTGAACTAAACCGCGTTCCGTCAGCAGATTTCGCCGAAAAATACGCTAGAAATCAACATTTGATTTTCGGAAAAGCCTGGGGCCTTGGACAACTAGTCCAGAGGTCACCCGCTGTCCTTACACACTATCCACAGCAGCCACGAAGTGCACAATTGCACAAAAGCCCCCGCAAATACCTAAAATCACATCATTTTATGTGATTTTACTGGGTTTTATGGCTTGGCAGCACAATCCGAGTATCATTTAGGCAAGTCGAGACACCCGCTGACAGGTCTCGGTGTGCCGGAGGCCGTGCTCACCTTTAGGAGCACCACCGGCTGCTGTGGTGAGCGTGCGAGCTACACGAACTACAGGAAAACAACGCGCACCGTATTTAAAACGCGTCTATGACGCAAACTGGGGCATCTCTGACCCCGACGGAGGTGAGCACGATGTTCAGCACGAAACGAGGATGATCGTGCTCACTTCCACAGTCATCGGGCTGCCTTCGGATCACCGAAAAGGTGACCGAAAACCCCAAATAGTGAGCTAGTAACATAATTATAACCTTACCGGAGCAGTGGAGCTAGGGTTGGTCGCCGGCGGCCGGATGGCGTGCAATCCAGCAGGGGAAGAGTGCGGCCGGTCGGTGGGGTCCGGGGCACCTGCTGGCCTGCGGGGGAAAGCGGCTAGTGGCGCGGCGGAGGAGATCAAGCCGCGGCTTGCTCTCCGGTTCCAGGCATCCACGGAGGCCCGACGGCGGCAGGAGGAGCTCGGGGCGATGACAATCCATCGCCAGAGGCCGAGGGAGGGACGGTACTCCCCGTTGTGAGCGGCGGCGACGTGCGATGGCCAAGGAGGCTCGGCCTCGGCTTGCACCAGGTCTGGGCGGCTCAATAGTCACGAGCGGTGGCCGACGGCGTGCGAGGACGGCGAAAATCACACGCGGGAGGTCGCCGGTGGGCACAGGGAGGCGGGGCGGCCCGCCTCGAGGCGGCTGCAGCTCACGGCTGCGAGCTGACTCGAGCTCGGCTCGAGCTGCAGAAGATGACCACGAATTGCCTTAGCGGCGTCGGCGACGGGTGCTAGCGGCGTCGGCGACGGGTGCTGGCGGCGACGGCCGGCGGCGACGGCGTCGCGGAGTTCCAGGAGTGTGGCGCTTTCAATCTCGAGCAGCAGCGGCGCGAGGAGAGGGAGATCTAACCACCTCGGCCGGATCTGTCCAATCTTGGCCGCAGCTTGCCAAGGCGGTGGTGGCGGCGCTCAGGAACGGCGGCGATCGACAGGGATGGTCACCGGTGTAATATACCGAACTTCTAATTACCGAACTTCTAATTCATGAAGTTACGATGTATGTTAGCTTAGAAAGCCATTGGAATCATTCCGGCGAAGTTCGGAAGCATTCGGGTGCTTCGGTGCGCATAGGGCGCGAAAACGGGACCCGAAAGGCTATGTTGGACGGTGGACTAAATCCGGCATTAGCGTGGATGAAAAGATGATGAAAATATATTTGAAAACATGTTTGGAGAGTCTCGGTTCGATTTGAAATGAATCGGATGTCAAACGAGCGAAAACGAGCGAAAACGGAGTAAAAACGGTGAAAAAGCTGAAAATTTGGCTAAGTTCTTGAAGGCTGATTTCTGGACCTTCGGGGACCGGTCTCTCAGTCAAGGACCGGTCTCTCAGGGACCGGTCTCTCATCGCAAGGACCGGTCCCCGAACCCCGAAAATGCCCAGTTCGGGCTGTTGCGAGAGAAGCATTGTTGAGGGACTTATTGGCATTTTGTGCATGGGTTATGAGTAAAGAGAGGATTAGAACCTCTCTCTCTCCCTCTCCCTCACCTTATCACACCAAAGCCTCATCTCTCTCTCTCTAGAGAGGAAAGGAGAAGAGAAGAAGAAGAAGAGAAAGAAGAAGAAGAAAGGGAAAAGAAGGTGAAGCAAGTGGAGAGCTTCCCTCCATCATCTTCTTCTTCACCTTGGAGCAAACCTAGAGAGGTAAGCTTCTTGAAGCTTTAATGGTAGAGCTTTAGGATTAAGTTCTTATGCTCTAAAGATGATTTTAATGGAATCCTAGCATGCTAAATAGATGAACTATGCTTGATTCATGAGACGAAATGGAGGATTTTGCTAGAGTAGCATCTAGGGCTCCAAAAAGGGGTTTTTGTAAATAGTTGAGTTTGATCTCAATTGACCCTATATAAACCTAATTGGGGGTATAACGAACGCGTTGGTGCGCTCGGTTCGACAATCCGACTAGTGTACGCGAAGTTATTGACGAAATAGTCTGTTTTGGTACAGATAGCCGCAGCACGCGGGATAAGCCTCCAAAAATCATGAAAACGGATCGGGAGCATCGTGGTGTTGGGGAATAAACTCCCGAACAGACGGATCGCGGATTGGTGGCCGTTCGGGTGGTTGCGCGAGAGTTCGAACCGAACCGGGTCACGGGTGCCGCGGGAGGCCGATTGCAAGTGACGACAAGTAATCGGAACGCGTTAAAAGGTGGGTTGTGTTTACCAAAGCGACTAGGTCGCCTTCATGCCAAAGTGTAGTGTGTTTCACTATTGATGCATGATAAGAATGTTAAGTAAGAATGCACCATAATGATGCTAATAAATGTATACAATGCCATGATAAAGATGCTAAGAAATGAATGCATGTGATAGATGTTAAGTAATGCATGTAATATGTGCCAAATAATGAATGTATAAGATGTATGTTGAGAAATGCATGTTGTCATAATAGGAAATGCTAAAAGTATGCATATTGACATAATGTAAGAACACTAAGCTAATGCTTGTGACATGTTATAGAAATGTTTGATGAAGCATGAGTAAAATGTTAAAGGCATGTTGAGATGTATGTTAAGTAAACATATGAGCTAAATGTATGATCCATATTGTGAGAATATGTTAAAATGACATAAAGTAGAAAGCATGCATAATGATAAGATAAGAATGCTAAGTAAAGGATATGTGTAAGTTGACATAAATACACCTATAGATCGAGTGGCATTGAACCTAGTGTCAAGGACATAGGTTAAACAAAAGTAATAATGAACCTAGTGTCGATGAACATAGGTTATTTACGAGCGGCATGTCAAGTATGATTTCTAGGTGTGGACAACTAGGAAAATAAGAATATGAATGGCATTGAACCTAGAGTCAAGTAAACCTAGGTTGTGAACGTAATGATATGGAACCTAGAGTCGAATGAACCTAGGTGGTTAAGAACATTGGACCTAGTGTTAATGAACCTAGGCTAAGAAGATAATGACATTGAACCTAAAGTATGAACTTAGGTTGAGCAAAGGCTTGGACCTAGATAGGTCAATATTATAGGGTGAGACCAACCCTTGAGTTATGTAATGTGGATTCCGGAATCCCTGCTGCTAGTGCAGCGGCTGCTAGTGCAGCATACAAGCTCGATAGTTCTTGGCCGCGGGTGCATGTGGCATGTTCCTCTCCCACCGGAAGAACTTCGAGGCTTGTTAATGAGCAAGAACAGTGAGCGCTAGGGTGTATGTGGCATGTTCCTCTCCCTATCAGGGATCTCGGCTGCGGGTGTATGCGGCATGTTCCTCTCCCACCGGGGGATCCCTGACCACAGTGTGCGCAGCTCTGGGCGACCCGTTTGGCGATGTGGTTTGTGACTGAAGGCTGAGGTGCATGTGAGAGTTCCTTCACCTTGAGCCGGGCAGAGCGCGGACTATCCGCAGTTGATTGACTCAAGACCGAGTCGGATGGCACAGTTGGCTAAGGTAAAGTAACCTTAGGAAAGAAAGGCTAATGTGTATAATATCACTAAGGTGTGAGTACCCTTAGTAAAGCGTAAAGAATAAAGAATAAAGAATCACGAATAAGGAAAGGCTAATGCTAAAGAATGACAAGTAATAAAGAATAAAGAAAGGTTAATGCTAAAGAATAGCTAGTAAAGTAAAGAATGAGTAAAAGTAAAGAATGGATAAGAATAAAGTGTAGAAGCAATTAATCTACTATATGAGTTGCATAATTTGCATATTGCATGTTGTGAGGCAAAAGCATGGTAATGTTAGTTGCATGATTTATGATTTCATATCTATCTATTGGACTAACATATTGTTTGCCTCCTTTGGACCTGATGGTCGAGCTCTTCCCTTGGGTGGCCGTACCCACTGGGAACCATGGAGTTGGTTCTCACCCCACGTTGTTTTGGGGTGTTACAGGTTCGCACGCGAGCGGCGCTGCGGCGCGAGGAAAGGGCGTAACTTCGTAGTTAGCGCCCTACTACTGAGACCAGATAGCAACACCCTGAGTCGGCTTCTTAGGGTATAAAATGCAAAGAACCAAGAGTGTGATAATTGTAAGAACAATGTTGTAATAACTATGTTAAAATCGGATTGTATTTGGAAGTTAAGTGAAAGCTAATGTAAGAATAAAATGAGAATTATGATGTAAAAATGTATGAATGTGAATGCTTGTAATAGCAAGTAGATTTATGTTTTTGATACTTCCTTATGCAATCTTTGGTTGAAATGTGTTCCTGGTTGGAACTTCGTACATTGTATTGATTGCGATGCCTTGAACGTACAGGGGAGACTCTGTCCGCGGTACAGGGGAAACCCTGTCCGTTCGGCGGTCTGTTAGCGTGCCCGAATCCAACCAAAGAGGCAGGCTCGGGGCGTGACAACCGGGTTGGGGGCTTGCCGTCAGAGGTGGAGCCCGAGGGTGTGGGGTCACCCTGGCAGCAGTGCAAGCCGAGATGAAAGGAGGAGGTTGTGAGAGAAGTAGAGAGGAAGGCTGAGTGGGGCTTTTCCGGCGGCCGAGAATGCTTGCCGGCGGCCGGGGCACGCGCACGGCTAGGGCACAATGGTGCTGATGACGGCTTAGATCAGCTCAGCAGAGAAGAAGACCAAGGCCTAGGGTTTTTCTCATGAAACGCTAGTTGCCAACCTTAAATATCGTGTGTACACATGCAAAATGGTCCTCCAAAGCTGCATATTAAAATCCCAGTCCCTGCTAGCGTGTGTATTGTCACGCCCCGAGCCCGATCCTTTTGGCCTGTTCGAGGGTGTCGAACAGACGCCGAACAGACAGAGTTTCCCCTGTCCGCCCAAGGCTCAACATCCTATACAAATAGAGTATGAATTTTGCACAAAACGGAAGCGTACATAATGGCTTGCACGAGGGCAAGCGATAACCAATAGTGAAAGTAGTAAACTACACTTAGGAAATCATTTACATTTTTGCATCATTTCTTTTCTTTTACATCACATGATTTCAAAATATAAGTTCTTGCATTGAAATATAAAATAACTTGTACATCATTCATATTCTTTTCCTTTAACATCTATAGTGATCAAAATACAAAAAGGTGATGTATAAAGGTATGCAACTAAACCAAAATAAGAAACTATCTCGGGTGGTCTCTATCTAGGGCGTGATGCCCTTACCGTGATCATCCGCCGGCTCGCTTAGTCCGGGCTGTGTGAAAATAGTGGGGTGAGAACTACAACAAAGTTCCCAGTGGGTTCGGCAACCGACCACGCCGACTTTCCCACTAGGTCTAAATCAGGCATAATAGAAGAATAAAGAAATAGTAACCAAGCTAAAGCAAATGCAGCTAATATGCCTGAACAATAAATAATGCTATGCTCAATAAATTACTCATAATGAATGCAAAGTCACTGCTCAGAACCCAATCTCTAGGCTAGCCCGTAGGTTTCGCCCACAATAGACTCACCAACTCAAATCCCAAAAATCAGGAAGACTACTACATCCGACGGGACCATCCTCTGGGGAAACTACTACACCCAGTGATGACAACTCCGGAGCACATCGCCCAAGGGGGAGCTACCACCCTCGAGCAAGGACTTACAGGTGAGTATGATCCAATCCTTAACTATAAGGATGTCAAGTTCAATCCATTCCTTAACTATAAGGAAACAACGCACATATGACCCTTAACTCAAAGTTGAAATTGTCATAATGTCACTATCACACCTTTACTTGCATTCTTTACTTTCACTAATATTATAAACACTACTATGTTCTTGTACACACGCCACACTTATTTTGTAAGTTTTGCGACTCTAGCATTCTCGACTCATCAATGTCACTTTCTACTTCTATGTCAAGATGTCACGTTTGTTTACTAAGTTCACTAAGTTCTTGTTACTTGTCATGCATAAATAGGGTTTTTAAAATTCTCACATTCTTGCTAGTAACTCACATGCATTTGTACTCACAACATGCAATGAAATGCTCACATATAACCCTACTATGTAATTTTTATGTTCAATACACATATACTCAAATATGACACTTTAGACATAAAAGGAATTCCGAGGTCTTCGGTATGCACCACCGACCTTGTATGGTTGCAAAGGTACTACGGTGAATTTCTTGAAAATTTTGAAGCTTTACTTTTTCATCTGCGGTAAAACGAAGCTAAATTTGGCTTTTTCTCAATAACTTTATCTAGACCTTTTCGTAACGTCAAACGAAGTTGTCCCACGCGTCGGGAATACCCCCAATTAGGTTTCTACAAGGTCAATTTGCCTTAGAAACAACCGGAGGCAAAAGCCCCAAATTGGGTGCCCTAATATTGCCGTTTGCTAAATCCTAGGTTTTGATCTCTAAAACAAGCAAAAGAGAGCTTGTCTAATCTCTAGAAGTTCATTTAGAACCATCCAAACCATTTCTAGGGCATATAAAGCAAACCCTAGAAATCCACCATTAGAGCACTTTGAAGAAACTAGGGTTTCATGTGTTCTATAGCTCCAACAAGGTTTCTATACTCATTAGAAGATCAAAATCTAGTTTTTCTAGGACATAAACCCAAACCCTAGCCTAGGTTTTCATGAAAATCTCACCTTGGCCCAAAGCTCACCAATATCCACCTTGTAGGAGAGTTCTAGATCTTCTCCAAGCTCCAAAACCCTCCAAAATCCTTCTCTTCGTACTCCTCCTTACTCCTTAGAGAGGTTTCTAGAGAGAGAGAGAGAAATGAGAGGGAGTGAGGTGTGGGCTATGAAAGAGAAAGGGGAGGGTGTTTGGGGTATTAACATGTTGTAACAATTACAAATAAAACCTCCACTTCTTTTTATTTGCAGCAGATTTCATTGTTGCTGCCAAACGAAAGTGTACCGGTACACGGGATTTTGTACCGGTACATGTTCTGTCAGAGGCACCCCGAGAGCAAACTTCTTGGATTTTACCAAAGTGTACCGGTACACACCAGGGGTGTACTGGTACATTTTTGCAAAAAATCAAACCCGAGAGCAATCTCTTCTCGGGCTGCAGGGCTGTACCGGTGACAACTCGATGGTTGTACCGGTATACTTTGCCTAGAATGCTTGTTTTGCGTTGTTTTCGATTCTATTTCACGCCGATCGATGCTAAAACCTTTCTAACACCTCTTAAACTCATTTTCAGCCCTTTCAACCTTGTTGGAATGCTAAATGAAACTTGTTCATCCATTTCTCTCAGTATTTTAACCAATTTGGCTAAAGTTCGATAGTCGCTATCGAGGTTTCAATATGTTACATGTATTTTGCACACAAGCCCCTCGACATTTGAAATCACGCAAAACGACGCATAAAATATTGGGCTTTTCGCGATCTTTTCGTTTTCCCGATTTCGACCCCTCAGCAAACATTTCGCAATTCCCGAAGATCTGTCCGTCGGATTTCCAAACGGATTGTGCCAGTGCGTTCAACACGACTGGGGCATCGAATCTAGTATTTCGTTTCATTCGATTTGATCGCAGATTCATGACGAAACTCATCCACTCTCCAAATACCAAAAACCACATATATATACCTATATGTGTAAAAACAATAAACCTCCTTTTTCTCAAAAACCGTGCATCAGATCCAAAATCTGTCAGTGCCATTCGTTCCAGAATAGCTGAACTGTTCAAAACGAGCTATTGGATCGCTATGAGTGGAGTCCGATACGCGCCAGAAGCCAACTCTACTCATCAGCCTCTCCGAAAAATCGGAGTTACTATTCACTTTAAGTGATTAGTATTTATCACGTAATTTCTCCATTCTAACTCGTTTTCTCCTAAAACTTGACGAGTGCTTATGTAATTAAATTACACACAAAAATATTGTTAACAGAGAGTTTAGCTACATTGCCAAAATCTCAGTCCTTACATAACTTCAACCTCACGTTGACACGTGGTAGCGGAGCCGGGAGCGGGCGCAGGGGCAGGTCCCGGCACGGCGCGGCGCGGGGCACGAGGCGCGGGCGCGGGTGTGGTATATATACTATTTTATTTTATTTATAAATATATAAATAAATAAATAAATATATATATATATATATTATTTATTATATATACTATTTTATTTTTATAATAAATATATTGTTANATTCTGAAATTGATTTTTATAACTAATTTTTAAAATTAAATTTTAAAATAACTACCCACAGCATCGCGCGGGTCCCTTAACTAGTTATAACATAAAAAGATAAAATTAATAGTACTGTTTAATGTACATTTGCTTGAGTAATATTTTTAAGAAAACACTATATTATTTTTTTTTAATACTTTTTTAAAAAATATTTTAGGCCTCTTTAACACAAAACTAACTTAATATCTAAATATATCTATGTATTAAACTTGAAGCAAGAGACACTACAACAAAAACGGTATATAGTGACACTTTTAAATGTCGGTATAGGTTAAAAAAAGTGCTGCTGGCTAAATTACCGACACTTTTAAAGAGTGTTGCTATATGTGGCGTCGCTAGATATATAGTGACACTTTTTAAGAGTGTCGGTATAACCTAAAAAGAGTGCTACTAATATACCGACACTTATTTAAGCTTTTAGCAGCATATAAAAGTGATGCAAAATAATATTCTAGCAACACTTTTTTTTTAATTTCAGCGACACTTTATAACTGTCCCATTTTCTTTAAATATCCAAAATTTTCATGATGCATCACACTTTTTAAAATATAATACCACTCCACGATGATTATCATTAAGCATATCTTTAATTTTATTCGCCTTGATTTGTATTAACAAAGAAAGCATATAAAAGAAGTTTTGTAGTTACACTAATTAATACCAAAATGTCTCAAGCTATTATCCATATATCTTTAAACGAGTATTTAGTCACTAAATCACAGTACCAACAATTTCTAGCTTTTCAACCCAAGAGAGAGAGAGAAATGAAAATAAAAGCTAATAATATCATATCAGATCCAGTCGTAGTGAGCTCGGCAATTAAGATGTTGAACCTACAAATTAAACAATATTGAAGTTAATAAAAGATTAGTCAAATAATCTTTTAACATGAAAACCAATTAATATAAGTTTAATTTTACCTAAAGGGCAATGAGGTTGTGGATGAATATTATGAGCGCTAGATGCGTCTGAAACCTAAACAAATAAATTTTTTAGTATTAGATAATCATTTCATCTTAAAAAAAGGCATTATTTGACAATGAGCAAGACATTATTTAAGTGACAGATTATCATACTCAAAATGCAATTTAATACATGCATCTCCATTTCGTATACAAGTAATAATTAAGATGGTGGCTCCCCAATCTATTGCACTTAATAATTTACCACAACTCGTGAAGCATATAACACTGATTAATGAGCCCACCACCAATAAAAAAGAACAACGAAAGAGCCAAAAAAGTGAGGACGCATTGTATCATTTCATATTATGTCATTTTACCAGAAACGACAAAAGTTTTGGTCCGCCCCCACCATATATGTCACGCCCCGGGACCCGGCCTAGGCCCGCCCGGTGCGTGTCCAGACCCGCCATATGCCTACACATATAAGGCGTCTACAACAATAGCAAATAAATGAACAACAAATAGAGTGTATCTAAAGATATCAGAGCAAGTATACAGCTAGGTTCTAACAACAGGTAGAAACAAGGGAAACTAAACCACCAAGGCAAAACGTAAAATAATACATTATGAGTCTCAAGCTACATATAGGGGGTGGTCTCTACAAAAAGGGTACAAGTCTCTCAACCTCTCCAAACAAAACTCAGAAGAGAGGTAGACCACCTATCGTCGAATTCCTCGCTAGCTAACTCGAGGCGATTCCTTTCCCGCGATCCCGAGCCTCTCCCGGGGTGGAAGGCTCTGAAAGAAAACATAAAACAGGGGGCGTGAGAACTATAATTTATAGTTCCCAGTGGGCAATTACTGACCTTAGCAAAATGCACCACTAGGCCCAAGTCATGAGCAGATATAGAAAATGAAATAACAACTGCAAAATAATTAAGCAATAAAGAAATGCTATACTGCTATGCCACAAGTATATTATGATAAGAACATGGAGTACATCTACTCTATCCTAATCCAATATGCCAATACATACATACTATGTTCTATCACCGGCTACGCAAGTATCGCTATGATGCAACAAGTAATACTATCACGTCCAAATGTCCAATATTATGCAAAAGCATGTCCAAGTAACCAACTACTAAGCCTATTAGTAGTGATTGTTATACACCAATTTAATGTATTGTTTCAATCTTATTTTAGGACCTACACAAATGTAGTCCGGCTTGTGCCGCCTAGCTGCCTGTGGTAGCCCATCATTCCACGCTAGAATGAGTCGTCCCACACGACCTACAGCGCCTCGCCGCCTAGCTGCCCGTGGTAGCTCATCTTCCCACGCTGGAATGAGGCTGTCCCACGCGACCCTACAGGCGTCTCAACCCGCACGCAGCGAACTGCGTCGCAAAGGCCAACTCCGGAGTGCCGGCTTGTAGGGAGCGACCCTCACAAAGCATGTACGAATGAGCACAAATGGCAAGCAAGCATAGTCATCATGTCACGGATCTCGTCATCATGTCTCTAACATAGAAAACCACTATAACCCCAAGGTCTAGTCTATGTGTCAAAGTGAAGTTCCAACATTCACTAAGTCTATGCCTCTTTAGGACACTAGAACATTACTATATCCAAGCATGTTCCAATTTCCATGCCTCTTTATGGCATTATTTACTAGTTCATACATGTCCCAAACTCAATGTCGCTTTATGACATTAGCTTAATAATCCAATTCCAACCCAATGCCTCTTTATGACATTAGCTTACCCTATCAATATAGGTTAATACGCATGCTCTCTAACATGATCTCACATTGCTAATATGTACTTAGCATGTATTCCACAATGCATATAAATATTAACATGCATCTAATCTACTAACATATGGTTGCGATGCGTCCGTATGCAACTATCAACATACGTAATTCTATAATGCTACATGCATATACTTCCAATGCAACTACCAACTTAGCATAATTCTCATAATATTAACATGCACATGGAATTCACATATCATTCAAGTTTAATGCCTCTCTATAACATTACTTTGTTAGGCTCAATCATAGCTCAAGCTCGATGTCGCATTACGACATTAGCTCCCTAACTCACAATTATTCAAGTCCGAAGCCAACTTTTATGGCCTAATGCAATCTCCTATGTCCAATGAGAATTTATGTCCAAGACATATTACATTTGCCATGTCTAATATATGGAGTATGATTCCAAGTCCCAATTAGAAATGTTAAACCCATGCGTAGATCTCACTTGCAAGCTCTCTACCACATAGAGATCGAAAATGCATTGTATATAACATGTGCATTTATACTTGTCATATTCACTAAATGCAATACGATCCAAAACCACAATTAAGAATGCTATCCTATAGGCAATACCCAACACGAAAACTCTCTACTATATAGAGGTCCGAAAATGTATTGTATATAACATAAGCATTAAGCATTCTAAAATTCACCAATAATGCATCTATCATGAAAATGCGTGATTTTCTATTTTAACGATAATTAAATCCACATAAATGAGATTTTCTCATTTGTAGCGAGTCAAACCCACCGAGAACTCCACGCGACCCTTCGTGCCCACCAACTCTCTTAGCTCCAAGACTTTAGGTATCAGGAAGTCACGATGCTACGATCTCCGATTTCATGATTTTTGGAAGCTTACGCCGCGAGCGGGCAATCTGTACCGAAATCGGCCTTTTCTTCAAATATCTTCGCGTAGCCTCGTCGTATCGCCGAACCGACTTCCCCAGCGTGTCAGAAAACCTAGCAATTAGGTTTATACAGCGCTCATTTTAGATCGAACCATCACATAGCAAAATCCCATTTTTGAGCCCTAACATACAATTACCTCCAAATAATCCAAATTAAATGGAGCAACATGCTAAGAATGCTCATTAGAGGCTACTAGAACACTTAAAGTTAAGGATTAAGCCAAATCCCAAAAGTTTACCAAAAAGTGAACACCGAGACGGAAGAACGCCGCTCCAACGAGCGCACGAAAGCTCGATCCGTCGCTCCAAACGCGTTCGCAAGCTCGCTCTCCGCCAACGCCGTGAATTTGGGCGAAAGAACTAGAGAGATGAGAGAGATATTTAGAGAGAGAAAAGAGGGTTCTCTCACTACACACATGAACTGTGTGTGGGGGTGGTGGTGGCTGTGAAGGAAGAAAAGAAGCCTAGAAGCTTCTACTTATAGTCACATCTCCAATAGTAGCATACACTATTCACATCAGGCAGTTCGAAATCTGATATTTTTCGCCGGAGCCTCCTGAAATCCGTTTCAGTTCAAATTTGACAGTTATGTGCGTTTGCTTAACTTGACGAGAAAAATTTTAATCTTTCAGTTTCGACCCCGTTTGGTCACCGAAAGCTGTACCGAACTATAATCTTTATCAGATAACTGTCAGATTTTATTTTCCACCTTCTGGGTGCCAGAATGATATGAAACTTAATCTAGACTCATAAAAATAATTCTGACTTATCCTCCAGTTTTCAGATATTTCTGACACTGTGCATTTTCTGTTAAAATAACAGCCTCGATTCACACAGAAAATTCAAAATCTTCTGTTCTCGCTCCCGATTTCCGCACGAGCCGTCCCGACTTATATTTTACTTCTATAAGTCCAATAAAAATAGTATCTCACACTATTTTATTTATACCCTTATTTTAAAATCCGTATGCTACAATATATGAACTTAGGAAATTTTCCTAGGATTGGTGAACTCTTTTTGGGACAAGTTTATCGTTCAAAAGGACAAAAGAGATTGCCCTAAAATATCCTACATTTTATGGTTCAAAACAAAAGAGATTGCTCCAAAATATCAATTCACTTAACAATGGATGGAAAATATGAAATCAATTAAGTTAAAGCTGAAAACAATTAATCAGATTTTGAATAAGAGAAGAACAAAGAGGAACAAAAGAACAAAGAGACGTTGAAAATTTGAGTGGCTTCTAATCCTTGCTTACATATAATCAATAATACATATAATACACCAAATTTATGCCATAACTCATGAGAATATATTCTTTGCAGTTCATAAGCCTTAATAGCATTAATAACTAGCAATAGCATGTTCCTCTATAACTAATACTGCAAATGAAAACTTAAAAACCAAAAAGGTATTAACTTGTTAAAGGAAACAAAAAAAAAAAGGAAAAAAAAAGTCTTCTTTAAGCACCAAAGCTGCAATCACAAATAATGTAATAAAACCACTGCACTAAGTACACAAAATATTACAGCTAAAACCTATTTTGGACCCAGCAATCTCGTATTCCACCTACCACCACCTATCACCACCTACCACCATCATTTCAACCCTACATCTCTCCATCCAATGGTTAAAAACTCAAAAGCACCAACCCTTGTTTTGAGAGTATTCTAGCTCAACTATATATAATATATATATATATATATATATATATATATATTTAATATATATATATTGAGTCCGGCTACTATACTTTTATGAGTATAGAGCCTTTTGTACTCATAAGTTTTTGCCCGTTAGATCTATCCTTTAATCATTTTCACCCGTTAGATTATACTATTCAACCAACCACCCACTCAACCCTTGGGAGCCCACTATCAACCTAACTGTAACCACTTTCATCATAACTGCATATTTTTTTATCTGAACGGCTAAAAACTTATAAGTACGAAGGGTTGTATACTCATATAAGTATAGTAGCCCCAGCCTATATATATATATATATATATATATATATATATATATATATATATAAAACCTGCCAATGCTACTGTATGATCATCATCACCATTTAATCTGCATACATTTTCAGTATCGTTATCGACAAAACAGACGTAAATGTAATCATGGAGTGGAAAAAATAAAAGCAGGGAGGTGACCAAAACTATCCTCCAGATATGCTTTATCTTCATATCACTACCATCCAACACATTCAAGAATTTGCGTGCATAGTATATAATGAATAAAGGTAGTGTACATGAAAGGGCATTAGATAATGGGTGATTTACAATCCCTTGTATGTTGTAGCAGGGGCTGTAACATATACTACATGAAAATGCTGTAAAAGCCATATGAATCAACTTCCTAACTATAATGAAAGACTGGTATAAGACATGAATAGAAAAGGATAGCGATCACTTGTGCACCTGAAATTGGACCGGATGCTTCTCTTGTTCACTGAGAAATCTCCTAACTAAGCAGTTTTTCAGAGAATCTGCTACTACAGACGCAATTTTGACAAGCCAGGATTGCCTTTTCACTTATGTCACGCCCCGGGACCGGCGGAGGCCCTCCCGGTACATGCCCAGACCCGCCATATGCCTGCACATATAAGGCATCTACAACAATAGCGATGAATAAAGAAAAGATAATAAATATCTAGAGATATCAGAGCATGTGTACAGCTAACATCTATCAACAAGTAGAAGCAGTAAAACTATCAACTGAGAAAAAACATAGAGTGAATACATCAAACAGCCTCAAAAGCAAGTACTACAATATCCAAAATGGTAGTCTCTATATAGGGTACAAACGCTCTCATTCTCTCCAACTAAAACAAAAAAGAGAAAATGATCCACCTAGCAAAACCCCTCGCTCGCTAGCTCGAAGTGACACCCTTGCCGCGGTCCCTAGCCACTCATGGAGTGGAAGGCTCTGAAAGAAAACATAAAATAGGGGGCGTGAGAACTATAATTTATAGTTCCAAGTGGGTAATTACAGACCTGAGCAAAATGCACCACTAGGCCCAAAAGCATTAGTAGATAAAAGAACTACTAGTAAGCTGCGACATGTAAAGCATGTAATGAAATGCTGATCTACTATGCCACAAATATACCTGATATCAACTAGGTGTACATCTACTCTATCATAGTCCGATATGCCAATACATGACTAGTATATTCCAATATGGCAAACAAGTATGCTATAATGCAATAAGCAATACTATCAAGTACACTACATGTCACGCGCCGTGTAATGTATTGAAACCTCGAAAGCGATTATCGAACTTTAGCCAAATTGGTTAAAGCGCCGAGAAAAATGGATGGACAAAGTCCGGTTGACATTCGAACAAAGTTGGGAGGGTTAAAAATGAGTTCTAAAAGAGTTAAAAGGGTTTTAGCATCGACCGGCGCGAAATAGAATCGAAAATGGCGCAAATAAAACATTCTGGGCAACATGTACCGGTACAACCAGCGAGTTGTCACCGGTACAGCCCTGCAGCCCGAGAAGGAAATGTTCTCGGGTTTAAGTTTTCGTGGAAATGTACCGGTGCACCCCTGGTGTGTATCGGTACACTTTGGTAAAATTCGAGGAGTTTGTTCTCATGTTGCCTCTCCGCAGGAAATGTACCGGTACAAAATCTCGTGTACCTATACACTTTGGGTCTGACAGCAAAAAAGAAAACTGCTGCAATTTTAGAAATGGGGAGGGTCTAAATGCAATTATAGCATCTTAATAAAACCCCAATACCCCTTCTCTCCCTCTCCCACAGCCATCCACTCTCTCCTTCTCATTTCTCTCTTTCTCTCTAGAGATCTTGCCCTAGAGCTTGGAGGAGAAGGAAAAGAAGGCTTTTGAAGGTGGATTTGGAGGCTTTGAGGGTTTGGGAACTCTCCAACACGAAGGACCTTGGAGAGCTTTGGGCCAAGGTGAGGTTTTCATGAAAACCTAGGATAGGGTTTGGGTTTATGTCCTAGAAAACTAGGTTTTGATCTTTTAATGAGTATAGAAACCTAGTTGGAGCTATAGAACACATGAAACCCTAGTTTCATCAAAGGGAATGGTGGATTTTTAGGATTTGCATTCTAAATCCTAAAATGGTTTGGATGGTTCTAAATAAACTTCTAGAGGTTTGACAAGCTCTCTTTTACTTGTTTTAGAGATCAAAACCTAGGATTTAGCAAATGGCAACGTTAGGGCACCCAATTTAAGGCTTTTGCCCTAGGGAGTTTCTAAGGCAAATTAACCTTGTAAAAACCTAATTAGGGTTATTCCCGACGCGTGGGACAACTCCGTTTGACGTTACGAAAAGGTTTAGATAAAGTTATTGAGAAAAAGCCTAATTTGGCTTCGTTTTGCCGCAGGCGAAAAAGTAGGGCTTCGAAAATCCCAAGAAATTCACCGTAGGATCCCTACAACCATCTAAGGTGGGTGGTGCAATCCGAAGACCTCGGAATTCCTTTTATGTCTAAAGTGTCATATTTGAGCATATGTGTATTGAGTATAAAAATTACATAGTAGGATTATATGTGAGCATTTCATTGCATGTTGTGAGTACAAATGCATGTGAGTTTCTAGCAAGAATGTGAGAATTTTGTAAACCGTTTTTATGCATGACAAGTGACAAGAACTTAGTGGACTTAATAAACAAATGTGGCATCTTGACATAGAAGTAGAAAGTGACATTAATGAGTCGAGAATGCTAGAGTTGGAACACTTAGAAAATAAGTGTGGCATGTGTACAAGAACATAGTAGTGTAAATGACACTAGTGAAAGTAAAGAATGCAAGTAAAGGTGTGATATTGACATTATGGCAATTTCAACCTTAGAGTTAAGGGTCATATGTGCATTGTTTCCTTATAGTTAAGGAATTGATTGAATTTGACATCCTTATAGTTAAGGATTGGATCATACTCACCTGTAAGTCCTTGCTCGAGGGTAGTAGCTCCCCGTAGGGCGATGTGCTATGGAGTTATCATCACTGGGTGTAGTAGTCTCCCCAGAGGACGGTCCTGTCGGGTGTAGTAGTCTCCCCGATTTTTGAAATTTGTGTTTGTGAGTCTATTGTGGGTGAAACCTACGGGCTAGCCTAGAGATTGGGTTCTGAGCAGTGACCTTGCATTCATCATGAGTACTTTATTGAGCATAGCATTATTTATTATTCAGGCATATTAGCTGCATTTGCTTTAGCTTGGTTACTATCTATCTATTCTTCTATTATGCCTGATTTAGATCTAGTGGAAAAATCGGCGTGGTCGGTTGCCGAACCCACTGGGAACTTTGTTGTAGTTCTCACCCCACTATTTCCACAGAGCCGGGACCGAGTGAGCCCGCGGACGACCGCGGTAAGGGCATCGCGCCCTAGATAGAGACCTCCCGAGTGGGTTTCCTATTTTGGTTTAGTTGCATACCTTATATATCATCTTTTTGTATTTTGATGACTATTGATGTCAAAGGAAAAAGAACATGAATGTTGTTAAAGATTTTATATTAAGTGCAAGAACTTATATTTTGAGATCACGTGATATAAAAGAGAAGATATGATGCAAAAATATAAATGATTTTCTAGGTGTAGTTATTACTTTCACTATTGGCTATTGCTTGCCCTTGTGCAAGCCATTGTGTATGCTTCCGTTTTGTGCAAAAATTTATACTCTATTTGTACAGGATGTTGAGCGTTGGGCGGGCAGGGGATACTCTGTTCGTTCGGCCTCTATTCGATGCGCTCGAGCCGGCCAAAAGGATCGGGCTTGGGGCGTGATAGATATAATAGTATCAGAGCGTAAGGAGCCAAAAAGTAAAAGTATAGGATGGACCTAGAGACCCTTAGGAATGAAAAACCTTAAAGATCTAGGAAACGTGAGCGATGTGGAATCAAAACTATAGCAAAAGCTTATGATTGGGTTGATGTATATATGTCTCTAATATGGTTAGGGACTAAATTTAAGTTATTATTTGTTTTCTTTTCCTTGTGTTGTGATCGGCTGCCGACGACATGATGCTTTAGAAGGAAAATAAATATACTTATTTCTTTCGCCGAATTGGGTATAATCGAGTGTATTGGCTAAGTAACTAACGTGAATTGCTTCATTTCAGGAAGCAATGCCACCTCATGGACGACCTAAGATGCCTCGTGGTCGACCGCGA
Organism: Ananas comosus; assembly: GCF_001540865.1. Taxonomy (NCBI): domain Eukaryota; kingdom Viridiplantae; phylum Streptophyta; class Magnoliopsida; order Poales; family Bromeliaceae; genus Ananas; species Ananas comosus. Next base: position 13,714 of record NW_017890788.1, on the reverse strand, counting down.
ACGAGGTCTATGGCCGAGGAGCCACGTGTAGCTCCCGTGCAACCCAGAGCAGGTGGCAACAGGGAGCTTCGGGAGCAGATGGCCGCGCTTATTGGCGTAGTGCGGCAACAAGCGGAGTCCGTTCAGCGCCAAGGAGAGCAAATCCAAAGTCTCCAGGAGACCTTGGAGCTGCAGCAGGCGGCGGCGGTGGCGCCCATAGAGGCCGTGCACCCTGCGCCCCCTGCAATGGTGCAGAGTGCGATCGAGGGTGTGGCTACGGCGGCCGTGCCAGTCACGATGGTGCCGGCCGGATTGGGGACCTCAAACCCCGATAGTGCGGCGGAGGAGGCGGAGCGGGAGCGTGCGTTAGCAGTTCTCGTACAGTTCAACAAGTTCAACCCACCTATCTTCGAAAGGGGAGTGGTGGAACCGGCGGTGGTGGAGTCATGGATTGACTCCATGGAGATGCTCTTCGAGGACTTGCATACCTCGGAGAAGGACAAGGTATACCTCATCACACATTGCCTTGAGAAGGCGGCGAAGGTGTGGTGGAAGCGTGTTAGGTGGGATCGATCTCCCGATCTTCCGCCTATGTTGTGGGAGGAGTTCAGGAGGGCGGTGTTCGCCAATTACTTTCCCGACACGGTGAAGCGGAAGTTGCAAGAAAAGTTTCGAAAGTTGAGACAAGGGGATTGCTCCGTGGCGGACTACGAGCAGGAGTTCTCCCACCTTATCGATTGCGTCCCGGAGGTTGTTCGCGATGACCGGGACCGGGCCGATTGGTTCTTGCGAGGACTTCGGCTGGGGATTCATAGGGCTGTGCAAATCCTTAAGCTTACGACCTTTGCTGAGGTCTTTGATCGAGCCTTGTGGGCGGAGCATGGCTATGCCTACGAACGCGAGGAGCGCGAGTCCACAGCCGAGGCAAGGGACAAGGGAAAGAAGCGGGCGGCGGGTGGCACCGAGGGCCGGCCAAATGCTAAGAAACCCCCTCGGTATCTCCGACAGCAATCGAAGAACTGGAAGCCTCCCCATTGCGTTATTTGCGGCGGCGAGCATTGACCGATGACTTGCCCGCAAAGTGAAGGAAAGTGCTTTAAGTGCGGTCAAGCGGGACATATGATGCGGGAGTGCCCGAGATGGGTATCGTTTGCGCCGACGGCGGCGTCAGTACCTTCCACCCAGAGACAGCTTGCGGGGTTACCACCGGCTATGTCAGCTGGATGCTCTTCTGCATCGTGTTAGCCGGAGGCATCTAGAGCACCAAGTGGGCGGGTTTTTGCCACTCAGGTGGAGGAGCCGATTCCAGTCCCCGACGATGTCGTGGCAAGTATTATCTTGATCAGAGGCACTAGAGCTAGAGCGTTATTTGACATAGGTGCATCGCATTCATGCATATCGGCATCATTTGCACTAGCTCATGACATAGAGGTCACACATAATGAGGACTATTATACGGTGAATACATCTGAACATTCATTCCATGTACATGACGAGTGTTTGGATTGTCCGGTACAAATAGGCGATTGGATCATGCCGATCGACCTATTGGTATTAAACCAACTGTGGGGCTTCGATGTAATCTTGGGGATCAATTGGCTCTCCAAGTATTACGCGGTCATTGATTGTGAAAGTAAGATGATCACGTTCCGTGAGCCTAATTAAGAAGAGTTAGTATATCGGGCGTGTAAAAGTAGGCGCTTCGCGGCGATCGTATTGGCAGCGAGGGCGAGGAAAATGATTAGAGGCGGGTGTGTGGCCTATTTGGCGACAATGGTGGACACTCAAAAGGAGCACCCGAATTTGGAGGACATTCGGGTTGTATGCGAGTATCCGGATGTGTTTCCGGCGGAGTTACCGGGATTGCCACCGGACCGGGAGATCGAATTCGCCATTGATTTGATTCCGGGGCGGCGCCAATTTTGAAGGCTCCGTATAGAATGGCACCGACGGTGCTAAAAGAACTAAAGGCACAGTTGCAAGACTTGCTCGATAAAGGCTTTGTGAGGCCGAGCGTGTCACCGTGGGGAGCTCCGGTGCTATTTGTGAGTAAAAAGGATGGCACACTTCGACTCTGCGTGGACAATCGCGAGTTGAATAAAGTGACAGTTAAGAACAAGTACCCATTGCCGAGGATTGACGATTTATTCGATCAACTGCAAGGGTCGAGGGTGTATTCAAAGATAGACGTTCAATCCGGGTATCATCAGTTGAAGATACGGCCCAAGGATGTGCACAAGACGGCATACCGTACGCGGTATGGCCATTATGAGTTCACGGTCATGCCATTTAGGTTACTAATGCCGTGGCAGCCTTCATGGACTTAATGAATCGAGTCTTCCATCCGCTATTGGACCGATGCGTCGTGGTATTCATTGACGACGTATTGGTATATTCTCGGACCGAGGAAGAACACGAGGAGCATTTAAGAACCGTGTTGGAAATACTTCGAAAGGAGAAGTTATATACCAAATTGAAGAAATGTGACTTTTGACTTTCGGAGGTCACATTCTTAGGTCACGTGATTTTGGGTGAGGGTATCTCGGTGGAAACGAAAAAAGTAGAGGCAATTAAAGATTGGCCTCGCCTGACAAGTGTATCGGAGGTCCGCAGTTTTCTTGGACTAGAAGGCTACTACCGGTTGTTCGTGGAGGGGTTCGCTAAAATAATCACTCCGCTAACATGCCTCACACACAAGGGAGTGAAATATGTGTGGAGCGACGATTGCGATCGGAGCTTTAAGGAGTTGAAGAAAAGGTTGACGACGACCCCGGTGCTTGCCTTGCCGACCCCAGGGGAGACCTTTGTGGTATACAGCAATGCTTCCTATGTCGGTCTCGGGTGTGTCTTGATGCAAAACGGCCGAGTTATAACTTATGCTTCGCGCCAGTTGAAGACTTATGAAAAGAACTACCCGATTTAGGACCTCGAGCTAGTGGTGGTTATCTTCGCGCTAAAGTTATGGAGGCACTACTTGTATGGTGAACATTGCGAGATCTACATGGATCGCAAAAGTGTTAAATACTTGTTCACCTAAAAGGAGCTAAATATGCGACAACGGCGGTGGTTAGAGTTGTTCAAAGATTATGATGTTACCATTCTATACCACCCCGGAAAAGCGAATGTCGTGGCCGATGCACTTAGTAGGAAATCGGAGAAAAATTTGGCTTCGGCAATTACATCCCAACCGTTGTTGCAGAAGGAGATGCAACGACTTGGATTGGAAGTAGTAGCGCCGGGAGTGCTGGCTACACTTGCCGCGTTGGTAGTGCAACCGACCTTGTTGGAGAGGATAAAAGAGCTACAAGCTTCCGATAAGTATCTCCAAAACGTGCGCGGTGAAGTTGAGAGCGGTAGTGCCGATGATTTCGGCATTCGGACCGACGGCACGCTTCGATTTCGAAATCGTTGCTGTGTACCTAAGAATAGGGACCTTCGCAAGGCGATTATGCAAGATGTGCATCAATCTCTTTATAGCATTAACCCGGGTGGCACCAAAATGTACCAAGATTTGAAGATGCACTATTGGTGGCCGGGCATGAAGAAAGACATTGGGGAGTTTGTTGCGCAATGTCTTACTTGCCAACAAGTAAAAGCGGAGCGGCGGTTTTCGACGGGAAAATTACAAAGCCTATCTATACCCGTTTGGAAATGGAAAAATATCACAATGGACTTCGTGATCGGGTTGCCTCAATCTCAAAGTGGACATGATGCGATTTGGGTGATAGTAGACCGGTTGACAAAGTCGGCGCACTTCCTACCGATTCATATTACATGGTCGGGGGACAAGTTTGCTCAAGAATATATCGACGAGGTTGTGAGAGTTCACGGGGTTCTGGTGTCAATAGTATCGGATCAGGACCCGAGGTTCACATCCGACTTTTGGAGGAGCCTACAGGAGGCATTGGGCACACTGCTCGACTTTAGCACGGCATTTCATCCTCAAAGTAATGGTCAATCGGAGAGGACGATACAATACTTGAGGATATGCTTCGAGCGTGTGTACTTGACTATAAGGGCGGTTTGTCAGGGCCCTTTTTAGTTGTCAACGGCCCTGACCTTGTCAATAACATTGAGTTTGTAAAGAGTCTGTAAATGTTGTGTCGGGCAAGACTTCGACATAGGATTTTCCTTATTTTGGATGGGCATTGCATGTAAATTGGCATCCGGTTGGCTACCCGCGGGTTCACTTGTGCTACACATCCAAGGGGACATAGGTTTCGCTAACGATGGCCGCTTATGCGACGGATTGAGCCGGACGCGTGTCGGACATGGGTCGGCGGCCTATTTTCCCATGGATGTGCGGAGTGGGAAAACGTACCCCTCGGTGAGCACCTTTGTACCCCCGGGGTGCCAAATGGGTGGATGCTAATATAGGGTAGTACGGGAAGGTTAGGTGAGACGTATTAAGTGAGCCCGCTTCGCTAAAAGCGTAGTGCCTTGGTGATCATTTTGCCCTCACCGGCCATGCCCGACCAAGTCGAGTCTTGTGCCTTTCGCTTGTAGTCCAACTTTTCGTTATCAATAAAATACTCGTTGTTTGTGCCAATTTGCAGGATCCCTTTACGTGCTTTCTCTCGATTCTCGGTCGTTGCCAATTTGCGAAGTTGCGCCTCGGGACGGTTTTGCTTGGCTGGCTCGTTTTGTGCAGGTGACAGACGAGCGCCGCGCGGGCTTTTCGACAAAAAGTCATTAGACCCGTGACAAGTGGTATCAGAGCCCGGATCGACGGAGACGACATGGGCCGGAGCAGAGCCCCTGTCGCAGAGACAAGCACGGTGGCGCAACCATCAACAGCACAGCTCGCGGCGCTGGCAGATAACGAAGGACAAGGCGAATCAGATAGGCACAAGAGCAATCGCGAGAGACTCGTCGACTTGGAGGCCCAGCTTACTCGACTTGACGAGAAAGTGACAAAGGCGTCTACGCATGAGCAACGGATCGCCATGCTTGAGGCGACGCTCACTCAACTCGTCGAGTCAGTGACTGAGCTGCAGGATAACACGAAGGAGGCGGTCCATCACTTGAAGGAGCAGACCATCGAATTGTTTGCACGTGTCGGACTGCTGACAAGGGCCATGGGCAATGCTCCTCCCGCACCCCAAGGTGGCGGGCACGCGGGGCGTGTTCGAGTGCCGGAACCGCGGAGCTTTCGTGGAGCTCGTGATGCGAAAGAGCTCGAGAACTTTCTATTCGACATGGAACAGTACTTCCGTGTCGTCCAACCCGACACTGAGGAGTCGAAGGTCACGTTTGCGACGATGTACCTCGACGGAGATGCCAAGCTATGGTGGAGGACCCGATACGAGGACATTCAGGAAGGTCGCTGTACCATCGACACTTGGGAGGACCTAAAGAAGGAGTTAAAGGCTCAGTTTCTTCCTGAAAATGTCGAGTTTATCGCGCGACGGAATTTGCGACGACTCCAGCAGACGGGGTCCATTCGAGAGTATGTCAAGCAATTCTCCGCGTTGATGCTGGATATCCGAGATATGTCCGAGAAAGACAAACTCTTTCATTTTCTCGAAGGACTGAAACCTTGGGCGCAGGCGGAACTGCGTCGCCAGAACATCAAGGACTTAGCTGCGGCCCAGGGAGCGGCTGAGCGGCTGACCGACTACTCGCCGCCGGAGCACCCCAAGAAGAAACCCGTGGGCAACAACCCCAAAACCCACAACCAGAAGGCAAAGGGTAAGGGACTGACATCCACGGAGCGAAAAGGGGTAGGGTCCAAGAGTCCGAAGAATTTCAAGAGCCCTGAAGAGGGTTGCTTCCTTTGTGGGGGTCCACACTTTGTCAGAGCGTGCCCTCAGAGGAAGTCCCTCAATGCAGTGCAGACGAAGGAACCCGAATCCGACGAAGAGGAAGAGGCAGCTGAGACAGGAAGCATCCGGATGGGGGCACTCCGGTTGCTCAATGCACTCAAAGGTCAAGTGGGGGAGAAGAAGAAGACCCCGCTGCCGAGGGAGAGTAAACATAGTGAGCTGATGTATGTGGACATCAAGCTCAATGGAAAGACAACAAGGGCAATGGTGGATACAGGTGCTACCCACAACTTCATTGCGACTGGTGAAGCTGAACGTCTTGGACTTGCACTGAGCAAGGATGGGAGTCGCATGAAAGCAGTAAATTCGAAGGCCCAACCTATCGCGGGTCTTGCGAAGGAGGTACCTGTCAGCATCGGCTCGTGGACAGGTAAAGCCAATTTCATGTCGGTGCCGCTGGATGATTTCCAAGTCATCCTCGGGATGGAGTTTCTTCAGACGGCTAGAGGAGTACCCATGCCATTCTTGGATGCCCTCTGCATGATGGGTGACGATTCTCCATGTGTCGTTCCGGTAGTGCGGAAGACAACGGATGCCCGACAGATTTCAGCGCTCCAGCTCAAGAAGGGCGTGAAGAGGGGCGAGCTGACTTATGTAGCGGCGTTGAAGTTGGAGACTGGGAGTGGGGACGAGACCCCGACGCCACCTGTAGTGGCGAAACTCTTGAAGGAGTTCAAGGATGTCATGCCCCCAGAACTACCAAAATCTTTACCTCCCCGACGAGCAGTAGACCACCGGATCGAGCTCGAGCCTGGCACGAGGGCCCCGGCTCGCTCTCCCTACCGTATGTCTCCTCCGGAGTTGGCAGAACTTCGGAAGCAACTAGATGAGCTGCTTAAAGGCGGTCTTATTCGCAGCTCGAAAGCACCGTTCGGAGCCCCTGTACTTTTCCAAAAGAAGCATGATGGCAGTCTGCGGCTATGTGTGGATTATCGGGCTCTGAACAAGGCAACCATCAAGAACAAGTACCCAATCCCACTCATTGCGGACTTGTTTGATCAATTGGGGAAGGCGCGGTACTTCTCCAAACTGGACTTGCGATCAGGCTACTGGCAGGTCCGGATTGCGGAAGGTGACGAGGCGAAGACAACATGTGTCACAAGGTATGGGGCGTTCGAATTCTTGGTGATGCCGTTTGGGCTTACGAATGCCCCAGCTACGTTCTGTACCCTGATGAACAACCTGTTTCACGACCATCTAGACAAATTTGTGGTGATCTATCTGGATGACATTGTCGTGTACAGCAAGACCTTGGAGGAGCATGTTGAACACCTCCGCATCGTCTTCCAGACATTAAAGGAGCACTCCCTCTATGTGAAGAAGGAGAAATGTTACTTTGCTCAGAAGGAGATCATGTTCTTGGGCCATCGAGTGGGTGGTGGCCTAATTGGAATGGATGAGGAGAAAATTCGTGCCATAAAAGAGTGGAGAGCGCCGACAAGAGTAACGGAATTACGCTCGTTCCTTGGACTTGTGAACTACTATCGGCGCTTCATTAGCAGCTACTCGCGGAGGGCTGCACCATTGACGGACCTGCTACGAAAGGACCGGGCATGGAGGTGGTCCGACGAGTGTCAGAAAGCCTTTGATGACTTGAAGGCTGCGGTGATGGAGGAGCCAGTACTACGTCTACCTGATCACTCACTCCCGTTCGAAGTCCATACAGACGCCTCGGATTATGCTATTGGGGGGGTACTCGTCCAAGATGGCCACCCTGTAGCCTTCGAGAGCCGAAAGCTGAATGACACCGAGCGGCGGTACGCGACCCATGAGAAGGAGATGACAGCAGTGGTGCATTGTCTCCGGGTATGGAGGCACTATCTCCTGGGATCCCGATTTGTGGTCAAGACAGACAACGTCGCTCTGAGTTACTTTCAGACTCAGAAGATGCTCACTCCGAAGCAGGCGAGATGGCAAGACTTCCTAGCAGAGTTCGACATGGTTTTGGAGTACAAGCCAGGGCGATGTAACCAAGTCGCTGACGCTCTTAGCAGAAAGGCCGAACTTGCCGCCCTTAAAACTCTGTCGAATGAGAGGGCAAGTCAAGTACAAGCGACTTTGCAAGAGAGGATTCGTGAAGGGTTGAGGAAGGATCCCATGACAGTGACTCTCAAGCAATTGATCGACGAAGGCAAGGCACGAAGATTCTGGATCCAGGATGGCCTCATCAAAACAAAGGGGGATCGAGTGTACGTGCCGCGGGCGGGGAACTTGAGGAGAGAACTGCTCCAGGAGTGCCACGACACTCTGTGGGCTGGCCACCCGGGCGTACATCGGACCCTGGCCCTTATGGAGAGGGCCTATTATTGGCCGAAAATGGGGGAGGACATCGAAGAATATGTACGCACATGTCTCACATGCCAGCAAGACAAGGTGGAGCGAGAGAAGCCGTGTGGGCTGCTGGAGCCCTTACCAGTGCCGGAGCGGCCATGGGAGAGCGTCTCCCTGGACTTCATCTCCAGTCTGCCAAAGGTGGGGGAGTTCGGTTCGATTCTCGTTATAGTGGACCGATTTTCGAAGTATGCCAGTTTCATCCCCGCACCCATAAGTTGTACTGCTGAGGAGACGGCGCGGCTATTTCTGAAGCATGTGGTGAAGTATTGGGGGGTCCCTCAGAACATCATCAGTGATAGGGACTCCCGCTTCCTCGGGCGGCTATGGACGGAGCTCTTCAAGCTCTTGGGTTCCAAGCTATACTTCTCCACCAGCCTACACCCTCAGACGGACGGCCAAACTGAAAGAATAAATGCTCTACTCGAGCAATATCTGCGGCACTTCGTAAGTGCCAACCAACGAGACTGGGTGAAGCTACTTGATGTAGCCCAGTTCTCGTACAACCTGCAGCGGAGCTCTGCGACCAACAAAAGCCCCTTCGAGATCATCACCGGCCAGCAACCTTCAACACCTCATACCTTGGTCATCGGGTACACCGGCAGCAGCCCCTCAGCCTACCACCTTGCCAAGGAGTGGCATCGTAATGCTGAGATCGCCCGAGCCTACTTGGAGAAGGCGGCTAGAACGATGAAGAAGTGGGCCGATAAGGATAGGCGGCCTCGAGACTACAGCAAAGGCGACCTCGTGCTGGTCAAGCTCCAACCAGCATCCCTGAGAGTGTTCCGAAAGGTACACAAGGGTTTGGTCCGAAAGTATGAAGGCCCCTTTCCTATCGTGGGCAAGGTGGGAAAGGTCTCCTACCGCGTGCAGCTCCCGGCGTGGCTTAAAATCCACCCGGTGTTCCATACGAGCTGCCTGAAGCCCTACCATGCCGACCGTGAAGATCCCTCAAGGAACAGCTCGACTCGCCCCACCCCCACCATTTCCTCAGTCGAGAGGCGAGTTGACAACATTCTGGCGGACAGAGTGCGGAAGCTACCCAGTGGAGCAGCAGAAAGGGAGTTCCTCGTCCAGTGGAAGAACCTACCGAAGGCTGAAGCCAGTTGGGAGCGTGAGGATGCACTTCGGCATGAAGAAGACAAGATCAGGGAGTACCAGCAGAAGACCTCGACGGACACGTCGGGATGAACAGAGCACGCAAGGTGGTACAAGCTGAAGACCTCGACGAGGGCGTCGAGGAATCAAGTGGGGCGGTCTGTCAGGGCCCTTTTAGTTGTCAACGGCCCTGACCTTGTCAATAACATTGAGTTTGTAAAGAGTCTGTAAATGTTGTGTCGGGCAAGACTTCGACATAGGATTTTCCTTATTTTGGATGGGCATTGCATGTAAATTGGCATCCGGTTGGCTACCCGCGGGTTCACTTGTGCTACACATCCAAGGGGACATAGGTTTCGCTAACGATGGCCGCTTATGCGACGGATTGAGCCGGACGCGTGTCGGACATGGGTCGGCGGCCTATTTTCCCATGGATGTGCGGAGTGGGAAAACGTACCCCTCGGTGAGCACCTTTGTACCCCCGGGGTGCCAAATGGGTGGATGCTAATATAGGGTAGTACGGGAAGGTTAGGTGAGACGTATTAAGTGAGCCCGCTTCGCTAAAAGCGTAGTGCCTTGGTGATCATTTTGCCCTCACCGGCCATGCCCGACCAAGTCGAGTCTTGTGCCTTTCGCTTGTAGTCCAACTTTTCGTTATCAATAAAATACTCGTTGTTTGTGCCAATTTGCAGGATCCCTTTACGTGCTTTCTCTCGATTCTCGGTCGTTGCCAATTTGCGAAGTTGCGCCTCGGGACGGTTTTGCTTGGCTGGCTCGTTTTGTGCAGGTGACAGACGAGCGCCGCGCGGGCTTTTCGACAAAAAGTCATTAGACCCGTGACAGGTTGGCATGATTATCTACTGATGGCGGAGTTCGCATACAATAATAGTTATCAAGAGAGTATCGCGATGGCGCTATTCGAGGCCCTTTATGGAAAGAAATGTCGCTCTTCAATCCATTGGAGCGATGTGGATGAGAGAGCTACTCTTGGCCCCGATGTGGTGCGGGAGGCGGAGGAGAAAGTTCGCCTTGCCTGCCAAAGACTCACTACGGCGTAATCTCGGCAAAAGAGCTATGCCGATAAACAGAGAAAAGACATAGAGTTTGCAGTTGGCGACCACGTGTTTCTAAAGGTATTGTCGATGCGAGGAATTAGACGGTTTGGGCTCCGTGGGAAGCTAAGTCCCCGGTACCTTGGACCGTTCGAGGTATTGGAGCGGGTCGGCGCAGTGGCGTACAAGATAGCATTACCACCGAGGCTTGCGGGAGTACACAACGTGTTCCATGTATCGAATCTCCGCAACATTCATGACCCCGAGCATGTCCTATAATTTGAACCGTCGGAGATTCAAGAGGAGTTCCCAGCGTACATTATCGACCGAGAAGTGAGAAAACTACGGAACCATGAGATTCTATATGTTAAAATTCGTTGGAATAACCATGATGATCGGAAAGCTACTTGGGAGCTCGAGAGCGCAATGCAGGAGCATTACCCTCATCTCTTCAATGAGCTGAATTGAGGTATGAGTTTAAGTTTAAATTAAGTTTCACGGACGAAACTAATTTTAAGGGGTGGAGAATGTAACGTATTGAAACCTCGAAAGCGATTATCGAACTTTAGCCAAATTCGTTAAAGCGCCGAGAAAAATGAATGGACAAAGTCCGGTTGACATTCCAACAAGGTTGGGAGGGTTAAAAAGGAGTTCTAAAAGAGTTAAAAGGGTTTTAGCATCGACCGACGCTAAATAGAATTGAAAACGACGCAAATAAAACATTCTAGGCAAAGTGTACCGATATAACCAGCGAGTTGTCACCGATACAGCCCTACAGCCCGAGAAAGAAATGCTCTCGGGTTTGAGTTTTTGCGGAAATATACCGGTACACCCGTAGTGTGTACCGGTACACTTTGATAAAATCCGAGAAGTTTGCTCTCGGGTTGCCTCTGCGTAGGAAATGTACCGGTACAAAATCCCGTGTACCGGTACACTTTGGGTCTAACAGTAAAAATAAAAACTGCTGCAATTTTAAAAATAGGGAGGGTCTAAATGCAATTGTAGCATCTTAATAAAATTCCAATACCCCTTCTCTCCCTCTTCCACAGCCATCTACTCTTTCCTTCTTATTTCTCTCTTTCTCTCTCTAGAGATCTTGCCCTTGAGCTTGGAGGAGAAGGAAAAGAAGGCTTTTGAAGATGGATTTGGAGGCTTTGAGGGTTTGGGAACTCTCCAACACGAATGACCTTGGAGAGCTTTGGGCCAAGGTGAGGTTTTCATGAAAACCTATGCTAGGGTTTGCGTTTATGTCTTAGAAAACTAGGTTTTGATTTTCTAATGAGTATAGAAACCTAGTTGGAGCTATAGAACAAATGAAACCCTAGTTTCTTCAAAGGGCTTTAATGGTAAATTTTTAGGGTTTGCATTCTAAACCCTAGAAATGATTTGGATTGTTCTAAATCAACTTCTAGAGGTTTGACAAGCTCTCTTTTGCTTGTTTTAGAGATCAAAACTTAGGATTTACCAAATGGCAACGTTAGGGCACCCAATTTGGGGCTTTTGCCCTAAGAAGTTTCTAAGGCAAATTGACCTTATAGAAACCTAATTAGGGGTATTCCCGACGCGTGGGACAAATCCGTTTGACGTTACGAAAAGGTTTAGATAAAGTTATTGAGAAAAAGCCTAATTTGACTTCGTTTTGCCGCATGCAAAAAAGTAGGGCTTCGAAAATTTCAAGAAATTTACCGTAGCATCCCTACAACCATCTAAGGTGGGTGGTGCAATCCGAAGGCCTCGGAATTTCTTTTATGTCTAAAGTGTCATATTTGAACATATGTGTATTGAGTATAAAAATTACATAGTAAGGTTATGTGTGAGCATTTCATTGCAAGCTGTAAGTACAAATGCATATGAGTTATTAGGAAAAATGTGAGAATTTTGTAAATCCTATTTATGCATGACAGGTGACAAGAATTTAGTGGACTTAGTAAACAAATGTGACATCTTGACATAGAAATAGAAAGTGACATTGATGAGTCGAGAATGTTAGAGTTGGAACACTTATAAAACAAGTGTGGCATGTGTACAAGAATATAGTAGTGTAAATGACACTAGTGAAAGTAAAGAATGCAAGTAAAGGTGTGATAGTGACATTATGACAATTTCAATCTTAGAGTTAAGGGTCATATGTACATTGTTTACTTATAGTTAAGAAATGGATTGAATTTGACATCCTTATAGTTAAGGATTGGATCATACTCACCTATAAGTTCTTGCTCGAGGGTGGTAACTCCCCCTCGCGCGATATGCTCCGAAGTTATCATCACTGGCTGTAGTAGTCTCCCCAGAGGACAGTCTCGTCGGGTGTAGTCTCTCCGATTTTTGGGATTTGTGTTGGTGAGTCTATTGTAGGCGAAACCTACGAGCTAGCCTAGAGATTTGTGTAAGTTTTGGGGTGCCCAAAGATCTATCTAGATTGTATCGAACACCTAGAGAGGGGTGAATAGGTGTAATAGCCAAAAACTAGAAATCTCGATGCGATAAAAATAAATGCGAAAAATAAAAATCACACCGAGATTTACATGGAAAAACTCCAACTTGGATAAAAACCCACGGGACCAACACGCGAAAAAACAATTCACTAGAAAAAAAGATTACAAGGTGATTACCGACTCCACGGACTCGACCTCTCTTAACCTTCTATGAATCTCGCGCAATCCTCCAGGTTGTTCATGCCCTCACGTTCGAATCCACGAACGCCACGTTCTGAATCCACGAAATGCCTCCACTCCGAATCCACGAAGCTCACGATCCGAATCCACGAACCGCCGTCAATCACTCCGAATCCACGACGCCGTCATGAAGAACATCATGTGTATGGTGATCCTTCGCTTAGAGTATCGATGAAAACCAGGGAAGAAAACTCCAAGCGAAGCGAAGATCAAATCGACATATAGATATGAAATTCCAATATCTCAATTTGACCTAAAAGGGGCAAATATGTAGAAAATAGGTTTTAGATGAAATCCGAGCCTCTAGGGTTTCTCAAATATGTATTTTCGTGATGCTTTATCTGTTAGAGAACCTCAATAGCTTATTTATAGACTTTAGAATCAATTGGAGTCGGATTAGAAAGTTTTTTTCGAAAATTACATTGTGTACTGGTACACTTTAAGCTGTTACCGGTTACACGATGACGGAAGAGAAAACCTGCGTAAAGCTCTAACCGGCGACAAGTCGCTTGCTATACCGGAACAAAATATGTACCGGTACACTTCCGATGTTGTACTGGTACACTTTGCAAAACCCATTTTTTGCACGGTTTCGGGTTTTGCAAAGTACCAACGCACTTTCTAATCCAGTAAACTCTGGTATTATGATTATAATGCCTACAACTAAGTATGAATCACCATAACATGAATTAAAAGCTTACCTGGGCATCGTGATTCACATAGTGAGTTAATTTCGCTTTCTTCGAAGTCTTGGATT
>NW_017890787.1:0-35047 GCF_001540865.1 Ananas comosus | reverse complement strand
ATATATAATAGTGTTTTTCATCTATGTTTTTCTTTTCTAACAAACCAAACAAGTCTCGCTGGGAAACTAATTTTCCTTTCCACAAACCAAACACTAAAAAGCATACAACTCATTCAACTTTCGAAAAAAAATTTCCATCGAAAATTATTTTTTCAAAATTTTACGTGGAATCAACCAGCCCCTAAGCTAAAAATCCTATTCAGTACAGAACCATAAGAAAATTGCAGCATTCCCTCAGCTGGTCTCTTATAAAGTATGTTGAATCAACTATCAAATTAGAAATAAAGCTATGTCAAATATTCAATTGAGTACAAAACCAAGTTTGCGAAATGTGTTATGTGATGCTTCTTTGTTGGTCAAGTCAGAAAGGACAGAATGGTGTGATAACAGAAGTGTAGCTAAAAAGCTTGGTCATGCCATCTATAATATATGATTGCATATATGGTTTCCACTAAGTGTAGCTAAAATCAGGACTAATAATTGTAGTGGCAATTATAGATTATCGGTCACTTGTGTAGATTAAAGGTATGGTTATTTTGGGAACAAACTCGAGCAGGGTTACATCTTATATCAAGGTTATCCCACCATATTCGCATAACTATGAGAATACAGCTAATTTTCTGTGTAGTTTTAAATGATAGAAATAACTCCAAAGGTAAGAACAACTACAAAAAGTAGCTACAACATCAGCAACAACAAAAACTATAATCATTACAGGGATAAACTAGAGAAAAACGTTGGCTATCAAAATTATCAGTACAGAAGGATAATGAGTTATTGCCCTGTATTTTTCCTCTAGGCTCCCAACCAAACAGTGGCTAAGAAGCATAGCATTATGTCAGTAGAAATGCACCTTATCTGCTATATCGAAAAAATAGACATATCAGGCACATTTAATACTACTGCTACTCAACATGTAACGTAAACTTACTCCGACTATGACACTATTCCCTATGACGTCAATCGCTAGTAAGATTCCTCTGCAAAAAGATCATACACATAAAAAAAACATAGATTAGTGAATGAAATTTTCTTTGATAATGCAAGGGTGATAGTTTTCTTCAAACTAATAAATTAGTGAATGGGTATGTCACCATACAAAAGAACTACAATAGTTTAAGATTCCTTCAAAATGCAACTAAATTTTCAACCCTCTTCATTTGTAGGGGCACAAACAATCTGCCACTCTGCAGAATATGTAGAAGTCCAAGATTCGAAGCAAGAGTAAGCATACCTTCCACAGAGGTGTTAATATGCACTTCTATAAAGTACAAGAGTTGGCAATAAAGAAAGGTATCTTTATATGCAATGCTATCAAACATAAGATTTAGCAATTAGCACAGTTCACAACTCGCGGTAATACCAAAGGACTACTCGATGGACCAGTACTTCTCTCTTGGTAAAAGGAAGATCGATAGGGAGATCGATGACTCTTTGGAGTGTGCCCATGATATAGAAAGAGAAGACATCTTTGTGCAAGAGAATGGATTGAGGTTGGAACCTTAACTCGCGGAGTGAGGTGATAAGGCTAGCTTCGAGCAAAGCGGTGACAGCGTTGGTGGCTCGAGGTAGCATACATGTATCCATTGGATGGATGACATGGGTTCCGCTTGTAGGATTAGTGAAGGTTGTGGCAGAGCCGGAACTAGCAGAGCGGAATGTGGGGCATTGAGAATGCCGATGGGGTTTGAGTGCGCTTGGTGGTGGAGCGACTCAGAGTGGGGGAGCACGTTTGGTCATTAAGTGTTCCCATGTGCATTGACTCGGTGAAGGAACTCATCTATGACAAGAAGTAGGATACAACACATGCGGTAAAAGAGTTCGCTTCGTGGAGCTCAAGTTGGAAGTCTAGGCCGACGAATCCATGGTAGTAACAGCTAGGCGTTGGACTAGGTAGTGAAGGGGACCAAGGATTGCGAGAGAGCTTAGCACTTCTCGAGAAGGCCGATGTGGAGATCGGTTGCTCTTTACAATGTGCTCATGAGTTGGACAGATGAGTCATCCTAAATCGGGTGAGGTGTGTGTGAATTCACCCAGGATCATGGTGCTGGTTGGAGTATGGACAGTTCGCAACTGCGAGAAGGGTCGAGGTATCGAAGTTCTGTAAGGGTGGTGCGCGCGGGGTAGCGGCATTGCCGTGGCAATCAGACTTGCGGTTCAGACTAAGCAGCTAGTGAACTGAGTTCCGTTCAGCGATTATCATGAGGGTGGTTTCCCTAGAGTTGGGAAATGGCAAGTTGCGAGCGAATTGAGACAAGGCGTCCGGTGGGCTCGAACTTGGCCAAGGACTTTGATTGCGAATCGAAGTGGAGTTTTGCGAGAGCCTAACAAAGAGGGGCTCGAGCGGCTTGTGGGACAAAGGCTAAAGGTGCCGTGCATCAACAAGTAGCTGAAATGCAAAGCAGTCAAGAGGCATGACAAGGGTCCGTGGTGAAGTCAGTAGAGCAGGAAGTAGTCGAGGCTGGCTAGTCCCGACGAAAAACTTGAAAGCTTGAGGAGACCATGGGGGGGAGCTCGACGTTGTGCGATCGCTAGGGTCCCTTGGGGACGGCAGCGACAGGATCTCGTAGAGACAGGTGTTCGGCATCACTGGTGGTTTTGATCGATTGTTGCGAGTGGCAACTCTGTTCACCTAGTGACGGACATGCATTGGTTTTATGTTTGAGTGTTGAGCAGGCTAAATTGTTGGCTCAACCGGTACTGGCAGCCTTAGACCTTTTCGGTCTAGGCAAATGGTTAGGTCTTGGACCTAAGAGAGTTGGATGCCATCGATGGGTTCCGATGGATAAATTTTGGCTTTGTCAGATTATAGTTTGGTTCGTTAGAAGGTTGTAGCCTCCGAGGTGTGTGTTGGTACTCTAGCGTAGGATCACCCATATCTGTGAGCAAGTTTCGAGGACGAAACTTGCTTTAAGGGGGGGGATGATGTAAGGACCGAGATTTTGGCAGTGTAGCTAAACTCTCAGTTATGATGTTTTTGTGTGTAATTTAATTACAAAAGCACTCGTCAAGTTTTGGGAGAAACCGAGCTAGAACTGATTCTACGCGATTTCCAAGTTTCACTTAAAGTAAATAGTAACTCGGTTTTCCGGAGAAGCCACGGTGCGAAGTTGGCTTCTGGCGCGTATCAGACTCCGTTCATAGCAGTCCAATAGCTCGTTTCGAATGGTTTGGTTATTCCAGAACCGATGGCGCTGACGGATTTTGAGTTTGACGCACGGATTTCGAGAAAATCCGAAAATACGTGTTTTATATGTATTTGTGCGTAGTTCTTCTGTTGGAGAAATGGATCGGATTTCGTCATGAATCCGTGAAGGATCGAGGCGAAACAAAATCGTGAATTTGTTGTCTCCATCGTGCTGATCGCACTAGTGCGATCCGTTCGCAAATCTGACGGACGGATATGCGGATATCGCGCGTTGATCAAGGAGAGGTCGGTGAGGGAAAAACGGTATTTTCGCGAAAGTCGCAACATTTTATGTACCGTTTTGCGTGAGATCGTATGTGGAGGGGTATTCGCGTGTTTTACACGCGCTGTGAGGGACTCAGTATTAAATACTGAAGTTTGATGGGCTTTTTCGCAATTTGCACCTTATATATATAGTGTATCTAGGGTTGTCTACCTTGGAACATAACCCTAGCCATCCCTAGCTAACCCTAGTCGCCCTAGCCACCTTCACCGCGCTCCCTTGCCCTAGCTGCACTCCCCCGGCCGTGGGCGGCTGAGCCCCGGCCGCCGCCGAGCCATTGTCTTCCTCCCTCCCCATCTCTCTCTCCTTCCATCTTTTTTCATCTCGGGTTAGGGGAAAGCCCGAGGTTGCTCTCCTCTCTGACGCTTCCCGTGGAGCCTCGGCGACCATCCCCGGCCGACCGCCGCCTCCACTGCTGGCCGCCGCCGCCGCCACTGCGGGCCGCCGCCGTGGCGACCACGACCATCCTGCAGCCGCCCCAGGTCTGCTCGGGCCGAGCAGACCTGGTAGCTCCAACCCCACGCTGCAGCCGCCCTTGTTCACCCCTGCGGCCTCCATCATAGCCTCCGGCACCCCCTCCCCCGGCCGAAAGGGTCGCCGCCGCTGCCACGCGCCTTGGGCGCCGCCACCCAGGGCTAAAGACCGAGCCAAGCTCGGTGCGGTTGCGCCCAAGCCGCGGGCTGCCGCCGCCGTCGCCCACCGCATCCTCTTCCCCCTCCGGCCTCTGGGGACTCGCCGCCGACGCCCCCGACCTGCCCCGACGGCCGCCGTGGCCGCAGCAGCCCCTGAACCCGTGCCCTAGCTTGTGCGGGCTTGCCTTGTTCCACCGCCGCCGCCGCCGCTTCCAGCCGCCACCCTACATGAGCTTGGTACTCCTCACCTCCCCCGCAACCTTCCCTAGCCCGTGCGCACCCCGCCGTGCCGCCGGTGGCAGGCCGGAGCAAGCTTGCTCCGGCCAAGCCCGAAATAGGGCTTAATTGAGTAGGTTTGCTGTTTCGAGCTACCCGAGGCTCCCCGACCTCTGCGGAAGGGAGCACGGTGATCGTGGCAACTTTCTGATCATCGTGCTCACCTTAGATTCTGTCGGGGAGACTCCGTTTCGCTGTTTCGGCGGTGTTGACCCTGTTGAGCCTTTTCGGCTGCTTTTCCGTTCTTGCGCGTGTTTTTCCGGCGATCCGAGGCTGTTTCAATGCTTCCGGAGGTGAGTACGGTGATCCTTGGTCAGTGATGATCACAGTGCTCACCTTTCTTTGAATCAGCGGATGTCATATCGGCTTGTTCGGCGCGATTTTCCTCGACTGCGCTGTTCGTTGAACCTTCAGGTTGCTCCCGCGCTTCCGACAGTGAGCAGTTGTGCTTCGGATCGTGAGCACGGCCTACGGTACATCGAGACCAAGCAGTACATCGTGAGCACGGCCTACGACTTTACTAACTATTACAATAGTTTCATCATTCTCATTTACATTATTTTCTTTAAGGGATTACATTTTTCATCTCAAAATGCATAGCTCTCCAAGTCCCCACCTACAATGAATCTCTCAAACACATAGATGTACTAATGCAAAAAGGAAAGCTACTAACTACCACGGTCTCACTGATCGGGTGCGATGCCCTTGCCGCGGTCCTCCCTCGGCAGCCCTGTACATACCACTGGAAATAGAGTGAGGTGAGAACTATCTTCCATAGTTCCCAGTGGGCTCTGCCGCCGACTCTGCCGATCTCCCCACTAGGTCTAAGTAGGCACAAGTAACAACAGATAGATAGATAGATATGTATCTGAAAACTGTAAATGCGATAATAGGAAAACTATGCTACTATGCCCATAATCATGAATATGAATGCATGCATCATATAATAAAGGTTTGCTACCATGCTAACAAATTCGATCCATGTTCGAATAGTAATGTTCAATGACATTTTTAAACCTTTAACTTTTCATTTACCCAATCTGTGGTGAGGCCCTAAGGCTCACATATAACTCACCCTTCAATCCCAAAGTGGGGAGGGAGCTCCATGTGCACCCAAGCCCGGGACCGTCTGCGGACCTCCATGTGGTCCGGACCTCCAAGTGGTCCTAGTCGCGCGACACTCCGGAGTACTCGACGACAATCCCCTCCATGTGGGGATTGGATGGCTATACCATCCAAAACGCAGACTGTGAGCTAGATCTATCCTCTCCAAGTGAGGATGCCCTACATCTAGGGTCAACAACTCAATCAAGTCCTCTCCAAGTGAGGATGCTATCAACTAGAGTCAATACCCAATCGAGTCCTCTCCAAGTGAGGAAACACTATCACTAGGGTCCACAACCCAATCAAATCCTCTCCAAGTGAGGATGCCCTACCACTAGGGTCAATGTCTCAATCAACTCATCAACAACCCCTCAATGTGAGGCTACTTAGGTTTTACTAAGTTCTTGTCCACAAGGCATTTTCTAAGGGATCCACCTATCCCTAGGTTCTCAACCCTCTAGTGTTATTTACACTATATTAATGCCACTCGTCATCATTTAACATTTGGATGCCGCTCGTTTGTTCTTCGACATTACACTACTTTCTATGTCATCAACACCCCCATCGGGTACATCTCTTTTCTTTCGCATTATAGGATCCACGTTCCGACCCAATCCTCACCTATCTAGATCACCAAGCGTTCCAAGTACACTAGGTTATCAATTAGAAAGCAAAAGGAATGGAGTTACTATGCAATCCTACAATGTAATATGTAAGAGATGAGGTCAATGCAATCTAAGACATAGAAAGGAGTTCGAAAGCTTCGGGATGGCACCCCCTACCTTTGATCGATGTAGAGGCTTTGGATGTTCTTCTCAGCGAACTTTACGAAAAGGCTTTAGCCTTCCTTGCCCAAATCAATGCTAGCTCAGCCCTATTTTGCCGAGAACTTCACGCCGGCTTGCCGAATGCCAAAACCGACTTCGCCCCCACAATTCGTGACCTAACAATAGGGTTTCCAAGGCTTCAAATGAGATCAATCTCATACTTTCACAAAAATCCCATTTTGGAGCCTTAGGTTTGCACCCATAGCAAACCACCCATTAAATCCCTAGATTCTTGGGATTGATCTATTTAGAAGCATGCCTAGGGTCCATTTGACCCATTCCAATGCATAAAACCCAAAACTCCAAAGTTTAGAAGCTAGGGTTCAAGAGCCTACCTCTTGTGCTACACCAAAGAGAAGAGGAGAGGGAGATGAAGGTGTCCAAGGCCTTCCTCTTGATCTCTTTCTTCTTCTCCTTCTTGTTCTTCCTCTTTTTTTTCCTTTATCTCCTTCTTGTTCTTCTCCTTCTCCTTTCTTTTCTAGAGAGAGAGAGCAAGAGAGAAAGAGAGTGTGAGAGAGGGAAATGAGAGGGTGTGAGGGAGAGAGAGGGCTCAGCCCACTCTAATAAAGGCCATTTTGCATAAAAACCCCTCAACTTTCTATCCATTGCGCAGCCCTTACTGGGCAGTTTTCACGCGGAGGGACCGGTCTCCCCGACTTGGGACCGGTCCCCGAGAGCTTCCCTCGGGCGCACGTGTTCGGGAACGGATCTCTCCCCGGGAGACCGGTCCTCGGGAGACCGGTCCTTGCCTGAGAGACCGGTCCCCGAGAGCTTGATTTTCAGGACTTAGCCAAATTTCGACATTTCTCGCTGGGACCACGTTCGGGAACCGGTCCCTCCCTACCAGGGACTGGTTGCACCAAGCAACCCCGCTACACCCAGCCGGGGGAACCGGTCTCTCACCTCCAGAGACCGGTCCCCGAGAGTAACATCAGCCCAAAAATATAGTTTGCACCATTTGCTCTCGCGGACTCAACTCGAAAGCACTTTTGTGTTTTGGACATTCTTAACTCCCACAAAGGGTATCCTCTCGACAGTCAGTCGATCCTGGATAAAAGTACAATCCTCAGATTTCGAGAATTCACTTCCTTACAAAGTACTTTTTCTCATTCAATCGAACAAAGTATAAAAGCTAATTATTTTATTCTATTATGCCCCGATAGTGTAAATTTGGAACGAATCGATGTCAACGCTCACAAGAACCAAAACCGGAACAACATTAGACTACTCAGTTGCGCCCTAACAGTATAACTTTGCAACGAGTACTTTTTCTCATTCCATCGAACAAAGAGTAAAACCTAATTATATTGTTCTATTATGCCCCGAGAGAGTATATTTGGAACGAATCGATGTCAACGTTCACAAGAACCAAAACCGGAACAACATTAGACGAGTCAGTTGCGCTCTAACAGTATAACGTTGCAACGAGTACTTTTTCTCATTGTCACGCCCCAACCACATGGGCCGAAAACGGTACCTATTTGGTCCGGTTCGAGGGCGGCGGCGTGAGGCCGAACGGACAGAGTCTCCCCTATCCGCCCAAGGCTAACCAACGAGATTGTGTACAACAAGTCCCGAGGAAAAACAATTTGATTTCATGCACAATCGAACAACGATAACACAAACAGTGTTAAAACCATCAAGAGCAAGCGATACAAGTAAAAGCATACAAGTATACAAGTATACAAAAGAGTGAAACGTAACTATTTGAACTATAAAATTTAAAGCATTTAAATACAACTTGCATTAAATCTCGTTAAACCTTCATACATGATTTTCAATCTTTTTCATAATGAAAATACATCAAGTACTCTCCAAAACCTCACCCTATACAACATCTACTCTCAAAATATAAAGACAGGGTGGAGCTAATGCAAGTAGAAAGTAAGCTACCAACTGATACTGCTTGGGCGCCAAGCCCTTGCCGCGATCCTCCCGCTCGGTCGGGACACTCGAACTAGCGCCTGCAACAACGGGTGTGAGAACTACGAATAGTTCCCAGTGGGTTCGGCCGCCGACTCCATCGATCTACCCACTAGGTCGAAGCAGGCATAGAGAGATATATATGCAATATATATATAAAGCTAAACTAACAAAAGCAGGTATGATAACTGAGCAAGTAAAGAACGTAAGCAAGTAGGTAAAATCATGAATATCTAGCTATACCTCAATCTGATATCATGCATGCATGAACGATAATAAAGCTATGTGATAAGCTGCTATGAACAACAACAACAATTAAGCTAATATGAACAACCATAGGGAAGCTACTATAAACAACAAGTAATGAGTGTGACTCAATAAGTTACCCAATCTCATGATGAACTCGAAGTTCACAAGCATAACTCACGTGTAAGTCTCATAGGGAAAGTCTCACTAAACTACTCTCGAGACCGCCTGCGGACAGCATACAGACCGTCCAGACAGCACACTGACTGTCCCTCTAGTGACCAACCTCTGGAGTGCACAGCTTGGGGGGAGCGACCCCTCCAAGCGCAGACAGGCTATGTGAGCACGATCAACTCACGACCAACAGCATTCTACCCTCTGAGGGTAATCTCATTTTAGAATCATGGTGTTTTAATACTCAATCTCATAGTGTTTCAGCTACACTAGGGTTCTCATGTCATAAGCTATCAACAATCATATGCCACTCGTCATAATTTTCTATGTTAGGTGCCACTTGCCATTTTGACTCATTATCAACACTAGTTACATCATACTAGTTCTTTAGCAACATAAACATTAATCATCTCATATAGGGTCTAGGTTTTCATCATATAGTTTTCATGCATACTAGATCATGGATCAATCAACTAAACATATAGCTACTAGCATGCAAATGTAAACAACAACAATCATCTACTAGCCCTATATGCACATGAATAAGATGCAATTAGATCAACATTAAACTTGGACATAGAACGTAGCCCCGCGGCTTTGGGAAGGTTACCACCCACCTTGTGGTAGTGCCGAAAAACTATGAAACTCGGCGTCGCGGTCCTTGTGCGCCGCTTCAACACCTTGGGTCAAAACGAACCCTAAAGCGACCAAATCGGCGATAACTCCGCACTCGCTCGTCGGATCGACGAACCGTCTTCGCCTACGCGTTCGGAAACATAACAATTAGGTTTTCGACCCATCAAAATAGATCAAAATCCTATATTCCCAAAAACCCCAAAATCCAACCCTAGGTTTAGCACCCAAGGGAAACCATTAGTTTCTAGCTTCATTGTGAGCTAGATCCATGTCCTCTAAACTCATTAGGTTCCATTTGAACCAATAAAACCAACAAAAACTCCCAAAATCCTAGAATCTCACAATTAGGGTTGAGGCTTACTTCCAGGGTTTGCTCGAAAGCAAGCCCTAGCTTGAGGAAAAGGAGGGAGAGAAGCTTCTACTTCTCCTCCTTGATCTCCTCCTTCCCTTCATTCTTCTCTTCTTCTTCTTCTTCTTTCTCTCATTCTTCTCCTTCTTTTCTTCTCTTTTCGGTTAGAGAGAGAGAGAGAGCTAAGTGAGAGGGAGAGAGAGTGGCTAAGAGTGAGAGAGGCTGAGAGAGAGAGAGGTATGTTAGCCCTCTATTGTAACAAAATCCCAAAAAGCCCCTCTAAAATCTAATTTTCCAAACAGACCCACTGTTTCGGGTCCCTTGTACCGGTACAAGGCCTGGCAGACAGCCCAACCCGAGAGCTCGGTTTCTCGGTTTCGCAGGGCTTGTACCGGTACAAGACCCCCTTGTACCGGTACAAGGTCTGGCAGCTTCCAACCCGAGAGCTGCGATGGTTGTACCGGTACAACCATCACACTTGTACCGGTATAACAGCTCCAGAATGCTGTTTTCACCTCTTTTCGGCTTTACCTCGCGCCGATCGATGCCAAAACCATTCCAACACCTTCAAAACTCTTTTTAGCTCTTCCAAACTTGTTAGAATACCGAATGGAACTTGTCCAAACCGTTCAATTGCCCACTTTGGTCCATTTGGCCAAAGTTAGCCAAATTCCATCGAGATTCAATATCTCACACTCATTCTATCGAACAAAGAGTAAAAGCTAATTATATTGTTCAATTATGCCCCGAGAGTTGTAATTTCGAACGAATCGATGTCAACGTTCACACGAACCAAAACTGGAGCAACATTAGGCTGCTCAGTTGCGCCCTAACAGTATAACTTTGCAATGAGTACTTTTTCTCAATTTATCGAACAAAGAGTAAAACCTAATTATATTGTTCTATTATGCCCCGAGAGAGTAAATTTGGAACGAATCGATGTCAACGTTCACAAGAACCAAAATCGGAACAATATTAGACTACTCAGTTGCGCCCTAACAGTATAACGTTGCAACGAGTACTTTTTCTCATTCTATCGAACAAAGAGTAAAAGCTAATTATATTGTTCTATTATGCCCCGAGAGTGTAAATTTGGAACGAATCGATGTCAACGCTCACAATAACCAAAATCGGAACAACATTAGACTACTCAGTTGTGCCCTAACAGTATAACTTTGCAACGAGTACTTTTTCTTATTCTATCGAACAAAGAGTAAAATCTAATTATATTGTTCTATTATGTCCCAAGAGTGTAAATTTGGAACGAATCGATGTCAACCTTCAAAAGAACCAAAATCGGAACAACATTAGACTACTCAGTTGCGCCCTAACAGTATAGCTTTGCAACGAGTACTTTTTCTCATTCTATCGAACAAAGAGTTAAAAGCTAATTATATTGTTCTATTATGCCCCGAGAGTTATAATTTCGAGCAAATCGATGTCAACGTTCACAAGAACCAAAACCGGAACAATATTAGGCTACTCAGTTGCGTTCTAACAGTATAACTTTGTAATGAGTACTTTTTCTTATTCTATCGAACAAAGAGTAAAACCTTGGGTCGAGTTGAGATTCCATGTCAGAGACATGATGCTGTTGAGATATTTGTACCCTGGACTATAGCTAGCATGCCATTATGCTCTTTCGTACATGCTTGCGGGGGTCGCGCCCCACAAGCCCCGCGTTCCGGAGTGGCTGGAGTTGAGATCCATGTCAGGGACATGATGTTGTTGTAAGATTGGTACTGTGGACTACGGCTTGCATGCCATTGTGCGCGTTTGCACACACTTGCGGGGTCGCTCCCCCCCAAGCTAGCACTCCCGAACAGCTTAGCGACAGATGCTCGCAATGTACGAAGTGAGCGCCGAAATGGAATGCCGTGGGGGAGGCTCATTCCTAGAGTAGGGATGTTGACTACCACGGGGCCATTAGGCACGGCGCGGCTTGAACTTACCTTGTGTAAGTTCGTTGGAAATTGGGTTATGTCAAGTACTTTAACCTCAGCTGGACACAGTAGTAAAGTTACTATATGTCTTGGGTTAAGCGAACTTATTGAGGAGCAGATTAGAAAGTTGACATCTAAAGTGAGCTTAATGCTGAATAACATAGAAGTTGACATCATGATTGGTTAGCGACATAAAGAATGTTTCATTCTTACTAATGTAGAAAGCAATTGCATGATATTATCTGTAATTCCGGTAATAATGAATTATCTTGCTTGCAATTTGGTATATGTGTGGTTAAATCGTCAAGTAATATGATTGATAGAATTCATCGGGATAATTGATACCTGCAGTCTATCGATATTTATTGATTGTTAAGCAAATAGCATGAGTAGTTTACTTTTACATTTGCTTATTGCTTTTACTTGCTTACTTATTCCTATCTATTCATGCCACAGTTGACCTAGTGGTGTACTTCGCCACTGTCGGCGGCTTACCCACTGGGAACTATTGTTTAATAGTTCTCACGCCCTCTTTGTTGTTGTTTTTACAGAGCCTTCCACAGCGGGAAAGGTTAGGGTTCCTGGCGAGGCGTCAGCGGCTAGCTAGAGCCTTTTTGGACGTGTATTAGATCACCTTCAGCAGTTTATATAGTTTAGTACAGAGATGTATAAGAAGTTTTTGTAAAAGTATACTTTGTTCTTATTTCCTGTATTAAGGTTTGGATTGTATGAGTTAAACTTAAAAGTCGTGCTCTGATTACCTGATTAGAATTATATGCTTTTACTATGGTTTGTAGACGCCTTGTGTATACTCGAGTTGTGGTATATACGGCGGGTCTGTGCACGCAACCGGATATGCTTCCGCTGGTACCCGGGCGTGACAGATTATAGTAGTATCAGAGCCTAGGGTTGAGTCTTAGTGGACCTAGTAAACCTTAGGGCAGTTGAACGATCAGGATTAGGAACGTGAGGGACGGGGTCTTTTGCGACTATGTTGAGCGAAAGAATTATGATTGGGTTATACTTATAACTCCAAAATTGTTGGAGTTCGATTGAAATGAATAAGCTCTATGTCCTTCCAAAATCACGTTGGCGGCCGACAATGTGATATTGGGGAATAGTGGGCGGTCATTTCATTACTTTCGCATGATTGGGATTTTACAATTTTAAGTGGGGCTACGATAGCATGGGTTGTTTTAACCTGTACCTATTTTGTTGTTGCAGCTTGCAATGCCAAAGATGCACCCTACGGCAACTGATGCAACTCAGCCAAAAAGACATGAACCTTCTGAATCTAACGAGGTTTAGGAATTAAAAGAGCAGCTGGCTACTCTAGTTGGAGTGGTGGAGCGACAAGCGAATGTGACGCTACTTCAAGCCGAGGCTTTGCGCTGACAGGATGAAGGAATCAGACGGTTGGAGAACCTGTTGATTCAACAGACGGCTGATCTCAAGAAATTCCACGAGGTTTCGGATCGTACTTTGACCGTAAGAAAAGGTGTGGAATGCACTGAAAGAGCCAAAGAGGCTACCAAGGGCGATCAATTACATGTCGGAGAATCATCAAGAAAATTAAAGAAGAATCAACCTTGGAAACGTGGTTCTTTTTCTAAGCAAAGAAGATTGAGGAGACGATTACCTCGGCCATGTGTAATTTGTGGAGGTCCGCATGTTCCCCCAAAGTGTCCTCAGCGAAAAGGAAAGTGTTTTGTATGTGGTCAGGAAGGCCATTTTCGCTCTGAGTGCCCAAGAAATAACATGTTGACTAAGGTATCTGCACCGGCTTTGTTGCAAAAAGTACCCAGTGGAGGTACGCCGACGGAATCATAGAGTCAGATACGACGGCATAGATAACTACTGCAGGTAGTACTTTATGCAATGTTCCTATGATTCGATATGATCATAATGATTGCTTTAGTTGCATCTATGATTGGCTGTTGGCCGAGTCGATTAGCATCAATTCCATCCTTAATGCATGTGGGATTGATTGAACAGAATGGTTTGGATTGAATTTTTGTTGGGAGATACTTTATACCATGGTTTGTGCGAACTAAATTGAGTCGCCTTGAAACTTTGAACATTATGCAATGCTTCTTGAAGGGTTTAGCCTCGCTGACTGCGAGAATGGTCATGTTTTTTACCTAAAGTAGGTAATTATAATAAGGCTGGAGCCTTATTGGCTGATACTGTTAAATTGTAAGAACCCTCAAAGTGACGGGTAGTTCTTGAATAGTGGTTGTGCTATTCCTAAACAAGTCACAAATTATGAACTTGATGATTAGAGAATGTTTTATGCCTAGTGCTTCATTTTGGTGAAGTAATTTCACTTGTGGTGAGATTAGATGAGCTATTCGACTATGTGTCGAATATCGTGATTTTAATTGAAACACAATTAGTGGTTGGATTAAGTCAAGATCTGATGATCTTTTGATCAGCCTTTAGTATTGGATGCATGCTGATAGAAAAAGGTTATGAAGGATTTGTTCAGTTGTCTTTCCTGCGAACTCTTCAAGGCAGATAATGATGGACCGGGAAGATGAATTAAAATTAAGATGAGACTTTCCTAATGGAACTAAGCATTTTGAAATATTGAGAAAGGGATTACCCAGCTACTTATTTCTTTCTCTTCTGATTCCAGTTGTGTATAATTGGAACTAAGCTTCAGGGAACAAATTGCATGAGGTTAGTCTTTGGGAGTTAATATTTTGACTGATAGTTATATCAGGATAAATCTCATACAGTCGAGAGCAAATGATGATGCTCTAATTGTGGGTTAACGAAAGGTATTGTTTAGATTTCTCCCCTACTTATGGAAAAATATATAGAGTAACAGCAATAGAGAACTTATGGGTGAAGTATAAATTGATTCCCCTCTATTGCCTAAATTGGATTTGAGACAATGAATACTTTGAGCCTCACACTCTCAGAACAGTATCAAAGAAGTATATCTAAATTGATCTACTTATAGGATCAAATAGGGATGTTACAAGTGATTTTGGCAGAAGTAAAGCTCCAACTCGAGCTTGCTTAGAATTGAATGGAAATCGAAGTTGGAGATGTGAGGAAAATTTTTCCAGTGATGAAATAGTCATGATTTACTTTATGATTGGTGTAAAGGAAAGCAGTAAAGCTGTAGAGACAGCATTAATGGAATTTGTCTGAACATAAGTATTGACGTGGAGCAGCATCCATTAATGTGAATTGGGATTCTCGCCTAGTGGCAGAATGAAATATGATACTAAGATATTGGGATATAATGCTGAATAGTTAATCAGGAATCCACCTTTAATGGAGTGATGGATAATCAATTTCAATTTGCTATTGAAAGGGGACTACCAGGAATAACTAGTTCGTTATCAAGCTAGTTATAATTGAGGAATATAGTAACTACAAGATGTATGAGAAAGTTATGACTGCTGGATAATGCAAAGTAAGCATTGGTATTTGATCACCTTGTAAAACACAAGTGGTACATCAGAGGTAAACTAGGAAGCCTAATAAGGAATGGTTACGCTCTAATTATATAATCAAGACGGGACAAGTTGGGCTTCAGCCTCAACCTATTTGAGAAAATAGGAAATGAATTCATCTTGGAATAGAATTGCACTGGGAGTGCAATCTTTTTTAAGAGTTTTAACTTTTGAGAATCAGTGGATGATTGAACAATATATAATAATTCTTTGAAACTCAAGATGGGTACCAAGTGTAACTACTAAGCACTATTGAAAATGGTACCCTTGGAATTCTTCTTATCGAATGAATGATTAAACCCCTGCAGATGAGCATGATGAGAAGGGTTGGATTTTACCCTTGAATTATTGAAAAAGTTGAAATGGAATTTCATCCATTAAAATCATGGATTCTATGGATGAAAGAAAAGCTTTTTATTGCGAGACAGTGATATGAACTCATGAACAGCGATGGAATGGATTTTCCATCCTTTTTAGATGATTTCAAATGAAGATTCAGTTCTAGTTTCGCGGACAAAATTTCTATTTAGGAGGGGTGAATGTAATATACTGAATCTGGGCCTATTGACAAGTTCAAGGGTTGGAATGACTTTTGGAACTGATCTACGACGTTTGATAGACCTTAGAAAGGTTTTGATACGTTACTGAAGTAAGAAAGTAACTGGAATTGGAAAATTGCATCGTAAATGCATTATCAATTGCAATGCTTCGAAATTGGTCAATTGCGAAGTTCGAATGCGGGAAATGGTAAGTGGAACTACCCTACATATTCTAAAGGGCTTAGACAAGTTTTTGGATAAGTTAGAGAGTGATTGGAGGGTTAAAAGCAAGAAAATGCATTGAATGGACGAAATCAGTATTTTTTCTGCTTGCTGTACCGGTACAACCATCACCTTATACCGGTACAGACTGGCAGAAACGTGGCAGCAAGGGTCTTTTGGTCATTTCACCTCTTGTTCTTATCTATTTCAGTCCAGCATGACCAGGGATGCTTGCTGGAGTGTGCTAGAGCTCAGAGGAAGGGTTTTGCACCTTCCCCACTTTCTCTCTCCAGGGTTTCTCTCTCTTCGAGTAGAAATCGTCGATTTGCGCCTATTTCTCGCCATTCGTTGCGTTAGCTGGTTTGTGGACTTTGGAGCAGCTACGAGTGGGTGGAAAGGACTCGCATGGGAGGTATTTTCGCAGCTCCAACTCTCACGGAAGCTGAATTGAAGTCTAGTGAGTTAAACAAGCTGGTTTCTATCTCTAGTTTGAGATTAGTGATAGTTTTTGATGTTGGTTTGATGTTGGTTCTCGATTCTTGCTACCAGCTGGTTTAAGATGGTTTAAAGCAACAATTGAGGAGTGGTTTTGCTGTAATTCTTCATCCCAAAGTCAGAGTTAAAGCCTTCGAGGTAATTAATGAGTTTTTTTTTCTCTATTTCGATGATATTAGTGAAGTCATGATGCGATTTTGGGATGTTTGCTCACAGCAGATTTCCAAATTAATTTGAGCTGAATTTGTGACCTTGGGGACTAGTTTAGAAGGTGTTTCAACTTGGGGTAAGTTGAAATTTCAGTTAGAAATTGGATTAAGTAAGATTCTGACAATATTACCTTGTATACAACTATTTTGATGTCGTTTTGACGAATGTTTGCAGCGAGGCTGTGATTGACTGTCAGATTATCTCTGGCTGATATGTGAGAGCAATTAGAGGCTTAACTTGAGGTACTAAACTAGCTCATCGGTTCCCGACATTCATGCAGTGCTATTTAGTTTTCTAAATTCATTGTTCACAAGGCATTTTCTAAGGGATCCACCTATCCCTAGGTCCATCGACCTCTAGTGTTATTTACACTACATTAATGCCACTCGTTATCATTTAACATTTGGATGCCACTCGTGTTCTTTAACACTAACCACTATTTTCTATGTCATCAATACCCCCATCGGGTTCATCTCTTTTCTTTCGCACCATAGGATTCACGCCTCGACCCAATCCTCACCTATCTAAATTACCAAGCGTTCCAAGTACACTAGGTTATCAATTAGAAAGCATAAGCAATGGAGTTACTATGCAATCCTACAATGCAACATGTAGAGATGAGATTAAATGCAATCTAAGACATAGAAAGGAGTTCGAAAGTTTCGGATGACACCCCCCACTTTTAATCGATGTAGAGGCTTGGAAAAATCCTTCTCGGCGAGCTCTACGAAAAGGCTTCAGCCTTCCTCGCCCGAATCAACACTAGCCCGGCCTGATTTTGCCGAGAACTTCACGTCGGTTCGCCGAATGCCGAAATCAACTTCGCCCCCGCGTTTTGGGACCTATCAATAGGGTTTCCAAGGCTTCAAATGAGATCAATCTCATACTTTTACAAAAACCCCATTTTGGAGCCCTAGGTTTGCACCTATAGCAAACCACCTAATAAATCCCTAGATTCTTGGGATTGATCTATTTAGAAGCTTGCTTAGGGTCCATTTCACCCATCCCAAAGCATAAAAACCCAAAACCCTAAATTCTAGGAGCTAGGGTTTGTAGCTTATCTCTTGAGCTACACCAATGGGAAGAGGAGAGGGAGAGGAAGATGCTCCTAGCTTCCTTCTTCGTCTCCTCCTTCTTCTTCTTCTTCTCCTCCTTCTTCTTCTTCTCTTTCTTCTTCTCCTTCTTTGTTATCTCTAGAGAGAGAGAGGGAGCAAGAGAGAAATGAGAGAGAGAGAATGAAATGAGAGAGTGTGAGGGAGAGAGAGGGCTCAGCCCACTCAAATAAAGGCCATTTTGCATAAAAGCCCCTCAACTTTCCATCTATTGCACAGCCCTTACTGGGCAGTTTTCGCGCGGAGGGACCGGTCTCCCCGACCTGGGACGGGTCCCCGAGAGCTTCCCTAGGGCGCACGCGTTCGGGAACCGGTCTCTCCCCGGGAGACCGGTCCTTGCCTGAGAGACCGGTCCCCGAGAGCTCGATTTTTCGGACTTAGCCAATTTTTGGCATCTCTCGCTCGGACCGCGTTCGGGAACCGGTCCCTCCCTACCAGGGACCGGTTGCATCATGCAACCCCGCTACAACCAGCCAGTGGAACCGGTCTCTCACCTGCAGAGACCGGTCCCCGAGAGCAACATCAGCCCAATGACGCAGTTTGCCTCATTTGCTCTCGCGGACTCAACTTCAAAGCACTTTTTGTATTTGGGACATTCTCAACTCCCACAAAGGGTATACTTTCGACAATTAGTCGATCCTGGATGAAGTACAATTTTCGTATTTCGAGAATTCACTTCCTTACACAATGAGTACTTTTTCTAATTCTATCGAACAGAGAGCCAAGTAGTACTAGCAAATGGCTAGTGATGATTCTCGGATAGGAAATGAGGCTCGTGGTAGAGATGAAGTGGTGAAAGGACTCTCGAGACAGTGAACTAGAGATTGCGAGAGTTGAGCCACGAAGTTGAGAATGCGTTCCGGTAGATCGGACAGTGAAAGTAGAATCACTGTTGAGAGAGTAGCCGTGTAGTTGCCGAACGCGGGCCTGTTGACCTAGTAGCCCCTCGAGTTGAGGTGGGCGAGTCGTGCTCGTGTAGTCGGCGTGCATAGGCAAGTTGCCTGATGCTAGACTTCGTGTGAGACGCTGTAGAAGGGCGTGGAACGCTCAAGCGTAGCTACTCGTGAAGTGCGGTTTCGATTCAGCCGAGAGTGAGTTTGTAGTAGCACTTCAGCCTTGCTAAGTGTGAAGCGGGACATGGATCACTCGTGGGGCAGGTGGCTTGCACTAGATGCTCAGAAGCCGATAGACTATGTAGCTCGGTAGAGCATGTCGTGTAGGGCGACGTTGGCAGGTAGTGCTTGGGGACGACCCGTGCCTGGACCATTTGTGGACTGTAGAGCCTAGGCCCATTGGGCAGGCGCAATCAGCTGTGAGTGACAGCAGCCCGATACCTACAGGTAGGGCAGAGAGTTGGTCAGGACGGTAGTCCGAGCTTGGACCCGAGTACGCGGAATGCCGCATGTTAGATCATGAGATCGAGGATACACAGAGTGTGTAGTGACCCAACCCGAGGACTTGATGTGGTTTGGGGTTTTGGTTGCTCCTGTTTGGAGTGTGTGCGAATTTTCAAGTGAGAATTTCGTCCGAAAATGAGGATTGGGTCTACGATGCGAGCGAGAGATGCTATGCGTAGTTGTGACAGGTTTAGGCTGTAGGCCTACGTAGTATTTACGACCGTTGGTCCACCTGTGAAAGCCGACGTGATCGGTTTAGCCGATAACTCTGTGGAGGGGTTGGAGTAAGGAAGTGAATTCTCGAAAAACGAGAGTTGGACTTCGCTCAGGATCGACTAATTGTTGAGTGGGAGCGCTTCGGAAAGGCCGAAGAGGTCAAATGCACCAAAAGTGCATTGTACCCTTTGTTACTCGACAATGGAATTGGGGTATGAATTGGAGTTGGAATTATTTGAGTTTCGAGGACGAAACTCTTATTAAGGAGGGGAGGATGTAAGGTACCGGACTTCTAAAACTATGAAGTTACAGTGTACATTTAAATGGCTCCGGTGAGATTGCTGTGGAATGTAACATACCGGATTTTAAATATAAAAGTGAAAATAAATAAAAATAGTATGAGATACTATTATTGGATTTAGAGAAGTGAAATATAGGTTTGGGAATAACCTGTGCTGAAATCAGAACGAAACAGAAGATTTAGAATTTTCTGTGTGAAACGGGACAGATAAATTAATAGAAAATGCACAGTGTCAGAAAATTATGAAAACTGGAGGATATGTGAGAAATATTTTTATGAGACTAGATTTAAAGTTTCATTTCATTCTAACACTCAGAAGGTAGGAAATAAAATCGAACTGCTATCTGCTAAAGATTACAGCTTGACACAGCTTTCGGTGACCAAACGGAGTCGAAACTGAGAACTTAAGATATATTCTTGCTCAGTACGTTAAACTGAGCCTGCCTGTCAAATTTGAGCGCAAACGAACGTTTAGAAGAGCTCCGACTGTTCCGAACTGCTAAACTGCAAGTTGTAATAGGTGTGAAGGGGGTTTTGTGCAATTGTTACAGCCCCTACTAGTGGCCTAGCAGCATGCGCATGCACACACACCCGCACACTTCTTCTCCCTCTCCTTCACACTTGCAACCAAAGGAAGAAAACCCTATCTTTCTCTCTCTTAAAGGTGGGAAAAAGGAGAAGGATTGGTGGAGAACGAAGCTTGGAGGAAAAGTCCATCTTCTTCATCTTCCTCACTGGACCATTAGAGCAAGCTTTGAGGTAAGCTTCTTGGAGCATCCATGGTAGAACTCTAGAATATGGATTTTGATCTCTATAAATGGTATTTTTGGAATCCGAGGATGCTAAATAGATGATTATTG
The DNA here is from genome assembly GCF_001540865.1 of Ananas comosus. Taxonomy (NCBI): domain Eukaryota; kingdom Viridiplantae; phylum Streptophyta; class Magnoliopsida; order Poales; family Bromeliaceae; genus Ananas; species Ananas comosus. The sequence goes on along the minus strand of NW_017890787.1, from coordinate 14,645 downwards.
CTTAAATCATGGATAAATTTAGTGATTTCTTGCAATAGTTGTAAGCTAGGGCTCCAATGGCATTTTTGCTAGTAGAAGAGTTTGATCTAAATTAACCCTTCGTAAACCTAATTGCTAGGTAAACGAATGCGTTGGCGAAGTCGGTTCGGCGATTCGCCGAGCCGTTGTGAAGATATTAAAGAAATGGACGTTTGGGCTTCGTTTCCGCCTGGAGGGCCGAGGCGACGTTCAAAAATCGTGGAAACGGATTTGGAGCACCGTAGCAAGAAACCAAAGACCTTTAATTTCCGGATCGCGGATCGGGGGTCGTTCGGGGGTCGCGCACGCATTGGGTCGAGCCGAGCAGCGTGCGCCTTGGGAGACCGATTGCGAGTGACTACAAGCAATCGGAACGCGATAACAGGTAGGTTGTGCTTACCGAAGCGACTTGGTCGCCCTGCATGTCAAAACGGAATGTGAATCCTTACTGATGCATAAATGTATTGCATATGAACATGTTAGCATTATAGATTCATGTTGACATGTAGGAAAGCATGCTAGAGAACATGAGCATATAAATGAATGTTAGTCATATGAGTTATGAGAAATTGTTAAATGTATATATACATGTTAGCATTATGTAAATGCATGCTAGTTGGTAGTTCCATGTTAATGCATCGGAATTATATGCTAGGTGATGACATGATATAAAGATGCTAAGTAAAGTATTCGATTTCATGTTAATATGTTTGTTGAGTGAAATAAAATGCATAAGTGCATTATGTGGATACATGTTAGATGGTATGGCATATTAACAATATGAAAGTACATGCTAGTAAGATAATGCAAATGATATGTATGTGTGCATTGGAATATGATGCTAGGAGAGGCATGATAACATAGTAAGCATAATGTAAAGAATGCATGTCAATGACATAAATGCAAGATGATGCATGTAGTTGATGCAAATATATGTATGTGAACTGTAGAATACTCGACATGACAAATAGGATGTCAAGTAGATCGAGTGGCATTAACTTAGTATTAATAAACATAGGTAGGACATAGATGACATTGAACCTAGTATTGTTGAACCTAGGATAAATAACGAGTGTCATCTAACCTAGTGTTAAAAAACATAAGTTGAGTATAAACTTAGAGTCGGAATCTAGGTGTATGGCATCTCACCTAGTGTTAAAGAATATAGGTTGAGTATGAACCTAGAGTTAAAGTAAACCTAGGTTGTGAAATTGAGGCATTAGACCTAGAGTTAGTTGGACCTAGGGTGGAAGGTACAGTGGACCTAGATAGGTCGACAGCATAGGGTTGGATATGGACCTTTGACTTGTGAAGTGGATTCCGGAATCCCGAGACTTGTGAACTCAATAGTTCTTGGACCGCGGGTGTATGTGGCATGTTCCTCTCCCACCGGAAAAACTTTGAGGATTGTGACTGAGCAAGAACAGAGAGCGTTAGGGTGTATGCGGCATGTTCCTCTCCCTATTGGGGATCTTAGCTATGGGTGTATGCGGCATGTTCCTCTCCCACTGGCGGATCCCTGACTACGGTACACGGACCATTGGGCGATGTGGTTCTTGGCTTGCAGGTTGAGGTGCATGTGACAGGGTCCTTCACCTCGAGCCGGGCAGAGCGCGGATTATCCGCAGTTGATTGACTCCAGGCCGAGTCGGGTGGTTAGCTGGAATAAGGTAGATAGAACCTTGAGTGCTAGTGGTAAATGTGTAAACCTAGGGTAATAGAAACCTTAGAGTTAGATGACATGAGCTAAGATTAGCAAGATTGATTGTAGAATCAATAATTCTACTAGTTGTTGCATATATTCATGTTGTATATATTCCTATTGCATAGAGCATGGCATCATTGCAGTTGTGAGGCAAAGCAAGGTAAAGTTAGTTGCATGTTTATGATATATATATATATATCTGTTTGTTTATTGGACTAACTTGTATTTGCCTCCCTTAGACCTGTTGGTCGAGTTCCTCCCTTGGGTGGCCGTACCCACTGGGAACCATGGAGTTGGTTCTCACCCCACGTTATTTTGGGGTGTTTTAGGTTCGCACATGAGCGGTGCGGCAGCGCGAGGCAAGGGCGTAGCTCCATAGATAGCGCCCTACCCGAGAGACCAGAGATAGCGGTACCCCGAGTTGGCATATCCTAGGGGTATAAGAGGAAAAGAACACAACGTATCAAATTTGTAATATTAATTGTAATAACTTAATTGCATTTGGAGGTTGAATGTAATGTAAAATGAATCTCATGTGAATGCATGTAATAACATAGGATGTGTTATGTTGTTGATACCTTTCCATTTGTAATCTATGATTGAATACTGTTCCTGGTTGGAACCATTTGTATTGTTTTGATTGCGACGCCTAGTATGTACAGGGGAAACTCTGTCCATTCGGCGGTCTGTCAGCGGCGCCGCGACCCGGCCAAATAGGCAGGTGGTCGCGGGGCGTGACACGAGGAAGGTAGAGGCAATTGAGAATTGGCCACGCCCGACGAACGTTGCTGAGGTCCGAAGCTTCGTGGGCCTAGCAGGTTATTATCGACGGTTTGTGGAAGGGTTCTCGAAGATCGTGACTCCACTCACCCGTCTGACGCAGAAGGGCACCAGATTCATTTGGAGCGACGAGTGTGACCGAAGTTTTAAAGAGTTAAAAGAAAGATTAACTTCGACTCCGGTACTCGCCTTACCGGTGTAGGGTGAAGATTATGTAGTTTATAGCGACGCGCCCTTTCTAGGCTTGGGGTGTGTGCTGATGCAAGGCTGGAGGGTGATTGCTTATGTATCCCGTCAGTTGAAAAGCTATGAGAAGAACTACCACATTCATGATTTGGAATTGGCGGCGGTGATCTTTACTTTGAAGCTTTGGAGACACTATCTATATGGTGCTCATTGCGAGATCTACACCGACCATAAAAGTTTGAAGTATTTATTTATCCAGAAGAAGCTGAACATGCGACAGCGGCGGTGGTTGGAATTATTGAAAGACTATGATGTTGATATTCTTTACCACCCCGGGAAAGCGAACGTAGTCGCAGACGCACTTAGTCGGAAGTCGGTGGAGAACCTAGTCTTATGGGTTACAAATCAGACGCCCCTGTGGTTACAAATAGGGAAAATGGATCTTGAGGTGGTGGCTCCAGAAATTCCGGCTAGGTTGATGGCGTTGGTGGTCCAACCGACCTTATTGGAGAGGATCAAGAATCTGCAATCTGCGGACCCGATTCTCCAGAAGGTGCGGCACAATGTTGAGAGTGGCCATGGTGGAGATTTTAGCATGGATGCTAGTGGTGCACTTCGGTTTCGAAACCGGTGGTGTGTGCCAAACGACGAAAATCTGCGGACTCGATTCTCAGTTATCATACCTGCTTTCTGCCAGTTTAGGTTTACATATATATTGCATACATATATATATATATATCTCTATGCCTGCTTCGACCTAGTGGGTAGATCGGTGGAGTCGGCGGCCGAACCCACTAGGAACTATTCGTAGTTCTCACACCCGTTGTTGCAGGTGCTAGTTCGAGTGCCCCGACCGAGCGAGAGGATCGCGGTAAGGGCTTGGCGCCCTAGCTGTATCAATTGATAGCTTACCTTCTACTTGATATTTTGAGAGTAGATGTTGTATAGGGTGAGGTTTTGGAGAGTACTTGATGTATTTACATTTTGGAAAAGATTGAAAAACGATGTATGAAGTTTAATGCAAGTTGTATTTAAATGTTTCTAGTTTCATGGTTCAAATAGTTAAGTTTCTCTCTTTTGAATACTTGTATGCTTTTACTAGTATCGCTTGCTCTCGATGGTTTTAACACTTTTTGTGTTATCGTTGTTTGATTGTGTATGAAATCAAGTTGTTTTTCCTGGGGACTTGTTGTACACAATCTCGTTGGTTAGCCTTGGGCGGATAGGGGAGACTCTGTCCGTTCGGCCTCACGCCGCCGCCCTCGAACCGGACCAAATAGGTACCGTTTTCGGGTCGTGCGGTCGGGGCGTGACAAGCATTGTAGTTCATGAAACATACATGTTTACTTATTGTTCGTAGTTCTTTTATATTGCTCTTATTGCTTATTACATATATCCGTTCTTACCTCTTTCTTGACTTTGGGCCTAGTGGAGCATGATACTAAAGACAGTAATTGCCCACTAGGAACTATATTTTATAGTTCTCACGCCTCTTTTTCTTGGTTTACTTTTTAGAGCCTTCGACATCGGCGGAGGCACGGGATCGCGTCAAGGGAGTCGCGTAGGTTCGATAGCGGGGCGGGCTTTGCTCTTAGGTGGTCTTTTCTCCCTTTTGTTTTGTTTGGGAGAGAGAGTTTTGTACCATGTATAGAGACCACCTGTGATGTATTTATACTCTGTTCTTTTGGGACTTTTGGGTTGTATAACTTCATGTTTTATTTAGAGGATTTGTAGCTGTATTACCTTCTTCGTCATAGCATCTAGTTTACTTATACTCTGATACCTCTAGATGTCTCCTTTCTATTGCTTTACTTATTGCTTTTGTTTAGACGCCTTATATGTTTTAGACATATGGCGGGTCTGGACACGTGCCGGGCGGGCTTCCGTTGTGACCCGAGGCGTGACAATATATTCATAACCAATACAAATTTCCATTTAAACGAACAAGAATTGAAACATCTTAAATCAGTTCTATTGTCACGCCCCGAGACCGCTACCAATTTGGTCCGGCCCCGGGCGCGTCGAACAGACGCCGAACGGACAGGACCTCCCCTGTCCGCCCAAGGCTAACCAACAGATCATGTATAAGAATTTACCCAGGAATCAATTCATAAATACACGATCAAGAAGCACCACCAGTGCAACAACCAAGAGCAAGATACAAGTATGGAAACATATACAAGTACATAAGAGAGAAGATGTTATCTATTACATTCATTTGGCTCAATACATTTAAGTACGTCTTTTACATTCCTCCAAAAATATAAATACAAGCATTCAAACCTCACCCTATACATCATCTACTCTCAAATATAAATAAGGGTAGAGCTAACACAAAAGGGTAGGTGGCTAATGTAACTAAGACGCCGGGCCCTTACCGCGATCCTCACGCTCGCCCGGGAAGCTCGAACTCGGACCTGTAAAGAGTGGGATGAGAACTAACTTCCTTAGTTTCCAGTGGGTTCGGCCGCTGACTCCGCCGGTGTAAGGTATCGAAAATTCGACGAAAACGGCTAACTTTGGCTCAATGGACCAAAGTGAGCAATCGAATGTTTGGACAAGTTCTACTCGGTATTTCAGCATGTTTGGAAGAGTAAAAATGAGTTCCAAAAGTGTTGGAATAGTTTTAGCGTTGTTGGACGCGAAAAGAAATCGAAACAGATCGAAAAACAGCATTCTGGCGCTGTTGTAACGGTACAAGGTTGATGCTGTACCGGTACAACCATCGCGGAACAGTGCCTGATGGCTGTACCGGTACAAGGGCCTTGTACCGGTACAAAACCCGCGCGACCGAGCAACCCGAGCCTCGGGTTTGCTCTCTGTTTCGCTGTTACGCAGGGCTTGTACCGGTACAAGACCCCGTGTACCGGTACAAGGACGCGGCAGTAGTGGGTTAAGTTGCAAAATCTGTTAAAAGGAGGGCTTTTTAGCATATTGTTACAATAGAGGACTTATTCCTCTCACTCTCAGCTCTCTCCTCTCTCACTCTCACAGCCTCTCTCTCTCTCTCTAGCTCCCTCTCTCTCTCCAACCGGTTGAAGAAGAAAAGAGAAGAGAAGAAGAAAAGAGAAGAGAAGAAGAAAAGAGAAGGAAGAAAAGGAAGAGAAGATCAAGGAGAAGAAGATAAAGCTCCTTTCTCTCCTCTCTATCAAGCTTGGGCCTTCTTTGGAGCAAACCTAAGGTAAGCTCTAACCCTAGTTTTTGAATTTCTAGGGTTTAGGGGTTTTTTTGTTGGTTTTAATGGTTCAAATGGAACCTAATAAGCTTAGAGAACATGGATCTAGCTCACAATGAGGCTAGAAATCATGGATTCCCATGTGTGCTAAACCTAGGGTTAGATTTCGGGTTTTCGAAAATATAAGGGTTTGATCTCTTTTGAGGGGTTGGAAACCTAATTTCTATGCTTCCGAACGCGTAGGGAAAGACGGTTCGACGATACGAAAACTGAGCGCGAAGATATCGCCAAATTGAGTGCTCTAGGTTTGAGTTTTGCTCGACGAGTTCAAGCGGCGTAAGAGAACGCGTTTTCTAGCTTTCGGTGCTACCAAAGGTGGGTGGTGACCATCCCGAACCAATCGGGCTACCTTTTATGTTTAAGTTCCTAAAATTGATCTAAAGCATATTGTGCATGTTCATATAGGGTTAGAGATGGTTGATAATTGCTATGTTTGCATGCTAGTAGAAATGTTGCTTGATTGGTGGTTCATAATCTAGTATGCTTGACAAATGATATGATGAAAAGTTTAACCCTATATGAGACGATTAATGTTAATGTCGCTAAAGAACTAGTATGATGAAACTAGTGTTGATAATGAGTCTAAATGACGAGTGACATATAATTTAGAAAACAATGACAAGTGGCATATAGTGATAGAAAACTATGATGAGTGGCAATTCATATGTGTCAACCTATGATATGGAAACCTTAGTGTAGTGAAACACTATGTGATTGGGTACAAGAACATTGATTCCAAGATGAGATTGCCCTTTTGAGGGTAGGTTACTGTTGTTCGTGAGTTGATTATACTCACATAGTCTGTCTGCGCTTGGTTTGGGGTCGCTCCCCACAAGCTGTGCACTCCGGAGGTTGGTCACTCGAGGGACAGTCAGTGTGCTGTCTGGGCGGTCTGTGAGCTGCCCGTAGGCGGTCTCGGGATAGTTGAGAGAGACTACTCCCCTGTGAGACTTACACGTGAGATATGTTGTGAACCCCGTGTTCATGTGAGATTTGGTCTCCCATTGAGTCATACTCATTATTTGTTGTTCATAATAGCTTGTTGCTTATAGTAGTCACCCACGTAGCTTGTTGTAGATGTTTATAGTAAGTTACTACTCAGCTTTACTTATTGCTCATACATCATGTTTTCAGATTGAGGCACATTTAGCTATTTAGTTTCCTACCTGCTTCGTTACTGCTTGATATATATATTGCATATATCTATCTGTGCCTGCTTGAGACCTAGTGGGTAGATCGGCGGAGTCGGCGGCCGAACCCACTGGGAACTATTCGTAGTTCTCACCCCCCGTGTGGTTTTGGGGGTACAGGTACACATGACAGCGGGCCTACATCGATGGATCGCGGTAAGGGCAAAGTGCCCTAGCTTTTGGTAGATAGCTTACTTTACCTACTTGCATTAGCTCTACCCTGTACCTATGCTTTTACATTTTGAGAGTAGATGTTGTATAGGGTGAGGTTTTGGAGAGATTATGATGTATTTACATTTTGGAAAAAGAATGCAAGTTGTATCAATGTCTAAAGTTAAAATGATATAAAAAGAGATTAAATGTTTCAATTATGTCTCTATTAGTTAAGTTTCTCTCTTTTGTATACTTGTATGCCATTTACTTGTATCGCTTGCTCTTTGTTGATATATAGCACTGGTTGTGCTCTCGATTATTGTTTTGTGATTGTGTATGAATTTAAGTTGTATTCCTGGGGACTTGTTGTACACAATCTCGTTGTTGCTTAGCCTAGGGCGGGCAGGGGAGACTCTGCCCGTTCGGCGGTCACGCACGCCGCCCTCGAATCGGACCAAATCGGTACCGTTTCGGGTGGTGCGGTCGTGGGGCGTGACAGCCGGTCTCCCCACTAGGTCCAAGTAGGCACAGGTAGATAAACAGGTAGATAGATATGGAAAGCTGTAGAAACAGATAGGAAACTACTCTACTATGCCCGAATCATAAACATATGAATGCATGTACAAAGAAATGGTAAGCGACTAACCCGTCAACATGTCCAAAACGTAAAGCTATGCACTTATTCATCTATCTCATTTACTTATTTCTTAATCTCGTGGCTTCTCTGAAAGCTTGCCTACTGCTCACTAGCCATCTCGAAGGTAGGGAGGGTCAACTCGCACTACGAACCGAGACCGTCTGCCGGGACCCAAAATAGGCAATCCCTTGGGACCCAAAATAGGCAATCCCACGTGACCAACTCCGGAGCGCACTACTTGTGTGGGGCTTCCATCACAAGATTTAAAAACAGACCGTGAGCATGATCCAATCCTCGTCTCGAGAATACCCTATCCTCTAGGGTTACAATCATCATATAGTCCATAGGTTTCACATACACTACGACTCATATGTGTCATTTGTTCTTTTGCTTACTATCAACTAAATGCCACTCGTTCATTTGTTTAATATCAAACCGACCATTGAGTCCATCTCTTTCTCTGTACTATAGGATTCACAAGTCTCGACCCAATCCTTATCAATCCACTATATCAAGTATCCAGTACATGCTACGATATCATCAAGAAAAGCATAAGGAAAGGCAATGCACAATCATCCTATAATGCAATAACACAAGATGCAAGAATCAAAATGTATTAAGACATAGAAGGGGGCCCAGTTGATTCGGGATAGTCACCACCCACCTCTTGGTGATGCCGCGACGGTAGAAAACTCGACGCTGCAGTCTTTGCACGTCGCTTCAACTCCCCGGGGCGAAGCGAGCCCTCAAGTACCCGATTCGGCGATTTCTCCGCACCCGCTCGTCGGATCGAGAAACCGACTTCGCCGACGCGTTCCGGGACCTAACAATTAGGTTTGTGACCTATTAAATTAGATCAAAACCCTAGTTTTTCAAAATCCCAGTTTCGTGCCCTAGAATGGCAATGGGGAAGAAATCCGTGATGCGAGCTTCGATTTCGAGCTCGAACCATCTATTTATCTCCAATAGGTTCCATTCGAACCATTTCTAAGCAATAAAAACCCAATCTCAAGCAATCCACCATGGATGGGTTTGAGGTTTACCTCTAAACCAAGCTCCAAGCTTGCTCTAGCTTGAAGGAGAGAGGGAAGAAGACCTTATTCTTCTTCTTCTTTTTGGACTTTTCCTTCCACTTCTTCTTCTTTTCCTTCCTTTCTTTCTTCTCCTTCTTCTTCTCCTTCTTTTCTTTCTAGAGAGAGAGAGAGAAAGAGTGTGAGATGGAGAGAGAGCAAATGAGAAGGGGAGAGGGGTCCCCAGCCTCTAATAAAGGCCATTTTGCAATTAGCCCCCTCAACTTTTCATCTTTAGAATCAGCCCTCTCTGGGCATTTTCGCAGTGAGGGACCGGTCCCAGCTCGGGGAGACCGGTCCCCGAAAGCTGCAATTCCGAGCAAAGGGGATTTCGCGTTTGGGAACCGGTTCTTGCTTGAGAGACCGGTCCCCGGGAGACCGGTCCTTGTCCGAGAGACCGGTTCCCGAAAGTTGGATTCTCGGGACTTAGCCAAATTTCGGCTATTCTCGTTGGGCTGACGTTCGGGAACCGGTCCCTCACCATCAGGGACCGGTCTCATCAGAGACCCCCACAGCCCAGCCTAATGGGACCGGTCCCTCCCTGCCAGGGACCGGTCCCCGAGAGCAATTCTGCTCCAGTGCAAATTTTGCACTGGTGCTCCCGCGGACCCTTCCTTAATGCACTTTATGCATTATAGCCAACTTCGGACTTTCCGAAGCCTACACGCTCGACAAATAGTCGATTCCAAACCGAAGTCTAATCCTCGGATTTCGAGGATTCACTTCCTTACATCTATAATACCCTAAGAGTGTACATTCGCAACGAATACGTTTTCGCAATCAGACGAGCCAATATTGGGACCTCATAATACTATTCTACTATGCCTAAGTGTGTATTTTCATAACCAAAGCAAGTTCGCATTCGAACGAATAGTACTTGAAACCTCGGGCGGTTCAATTGTGCCGTAAGAGTGTACATTCGCAATGAATGCGTTTTCACAATCAAACGAGCCAATATTGGGACCTCATGATACTATTCAATTATGCCCTAAGTGTGTATATTCATAACCAATGCTGATTTAGATTCAAACGGACAAAAATTGAAACCTCGTGGCGCGCTGGACAATTGTGCCCTAAGTGTGTACATTTGCAACAAATACATTTTTGAAATCAGACAAGCCAATTATTGGACCTTATGAGACTATTCTACTATGCCCTAAGTGTTTGTATATTCATAACAAAAATAAGTTCCCATTCAAACGAACAAGAATTGAAACCACGTGTGGCGGTTCTATTGAGCCTTAAGAGTGTACATTCCCAACGAATACCTTTTTGCAATCAGTCGAGCCAATATTAGGACATCATGAGACTACTCTACTACGCCTTACGTGTGTATATTCAAAACCAATACAAATTTCCATCTAAACGAACAAGAATTGAAACCACCTAAATCAGTTCTATTTTGCCCTAAGACTGTTCATTCGCAACGAATACATTTTCGCAATCAGACCAGCCAATATTAGGACCTCATGAGACTATTTTACAATGCCCTAAGTGTGTATATTCATAATCAGTACAAGTTTCCATTCAAACCAACAAGAATTGAAACCTCGTGGGGCGGTGCAATTGTACTACGGATTCAATTTTTAAACTGTTTGAATGCGCATTGTGCAATTTCACGGGATTTATCTAAATTTTAAAATTAAAAGTTAAAATTTCAAAGTTCAAATTTTAAATTTTAATGAAATTTAAATTTAAATTTTAAAATTTTGAAATTTAAAATTTTAAAATAAAAAGTTTTAATTTTTAAATGTTAAATTTTAAATTTAGAATTTTAAATTTAAAATTAAAAAATAAATTTAAAATTTAAAGTTCAAATCTCAAATTTAAAGTTCAAATTTGAAATTTGAACTATGAGATTTGAAATTTGAAATTTAAAATTTAAAATTTAAAATTTAAAATTTAAAACTTAAAAGTAAAAATTTAAAATTTAAAGTTTGAAATTTGAAATCTCAAATTTAAAATTTAAAATTTAAAATTTAAAATTTGAAATTTGAAATTTGAAATTTGAAAATTAAAATGTGAAATTTAAAATTGAAAATTGAAAATTTGAAGTTTAAAATTAGATATTTGAAATTTCAAACTTAAAATTTGAATTTTGAAAACTAAAATTTAAAATCAAATTTGAAATTCTAAATTTAAAATTTGATATTTGAAATTTAAAAATTAAATTTGAAAATAAAAAATTAGAATTAAAAATTAATATTATAAATTAAAAATTTGAAAATTTGAAAATTATTATTTGTAAACTAAAATTTAAAATTTGATATTCAAAAATTAAATTTTGAATTTTTAAAATTAAAAAATTTAAATTTAAATTTGTCATTTGAATTTTGAAATTATAAAATTTAATTTTTGATATTTCTAATTTAAATTCAAATTCTAAATTCAAATTAAAAATTTGAATATAAATTAAATTATAAAATTTAAAATTTAAAATTTAAAATTTAAAATTTGAAATTTATGTTGAAATTGAAAATTTCATGTTGAAATTTAAAAGTTAGAACTTGATGTATGTTTGCCAAAAAATGGTGGAATTCTTTTCCTTTGGTTAGAGTAGATTATAATTTTACTCCATTTTTTGGAGTGTAGTTAAACTATACTCCAAAAATTACCGTATTTTTTTTTCTCCCAAGCGTTTAATAGGATAAATTTTCTACCGCTATAGCATAGTTTAACTATGCTACATTTTTTAGGGTATCCAAACGGAGCCTAAGAGTGTACATTCGCAACGAATACTTTTTCGCAGTTAGACGAGCCAATATTGGAGCTAATGAGACTATTCTACTATGCCCTAAGTGTGTATATTCATAACAAACACAAGTTCCCATTCAAACGAACAAAAATTGAAACCACGTGTGGCGGTTCTATTGAGCCCTAGTACATTCACAACAAATAGGTTTTTGCAATCAGTCAATCCAATATTGGGATATTATGAGACTATTCTATATGTTTTCACATGCCTAATTTTCTTGTCCAATGGTAGATAATTTCATCTAATAACAAATGATTTATACATTCATATTTACCGCATACAACCGACCATTATATACATGCATCAATAATAATATCATACTTTACCTTTTGATGTGGAAGTAATCTAATCACTTCGGTAAAACACAACCCACTTCACAACGCTTTCGATTGCTTGTAAACACTTGCAATCAGACTCCCGCAGCCAACGTCGTTCGGTTTGGCTCGTTACTCAAAATTGGTCACCGAACGCCCGTCGATTTCCAAGTTAAAGTTGTCGGGGGATCTCCTCTAACCTTCAATTAGAGAACTAGAGAATTAATTTGGTTCAAAACCTTAAAACCTCAAAACCTCTAATTCTAACCCTAGATTTTTATTTTTCCAAAAATACCCCAAAATTTATAGAGAATATATACAATACATAATTTGAGAGTTGTAAAATAGCTTGGGAAGGAGCCACGTTGCCAACTAAGGTATGGGCCGATAGGGGCTTGCCGTGTGTCCTAAAAAATTTTGGATGCACCCATTGCAACATAAATCGACTCTAAATATTGATGATCAAACATAAGTTTTTATAGAATAATACATTATTTAAATATTTTATATTATATATTTTATTTTATTTTATTTTATAATATTAATTATTAAATATTTTATTAATTATTTAATATTCTGTATAGTGTATGAAGTATTGGCGTGCACAAATGCAAGCAACGATTTCTCCTCTTTCTTGGAAGTATGAGTGCACCCTATTAAATATTTTCTACACCAGGTATATATTTGTATATAGATCACATGCTTAAAATTTTTTGATAGAGATTTTAAAATTTAATCACACATAATTTAAATTATTAGATTTTGTAGATTAGATATATTTAATTAAATTTTGATATTAAAATATTAGTCATATAATATAAGCTGCGGTGTGTAGAATATTAATAATACAAGGTGTTGTAATATTTTCTTCTCTCTCTAATAAATTTTAATAAGGCAAAAACACCCTCACATATTATTCAATTTGAAATAAGTTTTCAAACTTTAAATTTTTGGTTAAAAAATTTATAGAATAGCTATCAAAACTACTAATTTGATCGAATTTTTAAATAAATTTATTAGAATAATTTAACTCTACAAATATTAAAAAATTGAAAAAATATTAATAGATTGTTTTAGTAATGTATGTAAGACTACTTTATAAATTTTTTGTATTTTTTTTAGTTATAATTTTTTCAATCTTAAAGCTTTAATTATAATATATATTTAATTGATTGAAATACTACCTATCCGCTAGAATTATTGATTAAACTAGTAGAGAATCATCTAGGGAATTCAAAATTTCCAATATTAAAGGATTTAGCAAAAAGCCCAACCTTTAATCCGACTAACCCATCAGATCCACGAGCGCACCAAGCCTCATCTCGCGCACGAGCTCGATTTATCGTTCTATACGCGTTCCTGAGCTCAAACTTCACCAAAACCCCAAGTTTGGAAAAAATCTAGAAAGAGAAATCTAGAGAGATCGTGGGGGAAAGGGAGAGCTCGGTTCCCTCTCTCTCTCTCTCTCTACGCATGTGTGTGCATGTGTGTGTTCGAACAAGGAGAAAGAGGAGAGGGTCCCTTATAAAACCCTCACTTAAAATTACCAAAATACCCCTCAAACTAGGGTTTCTATGAGCGAAGGGTCCTGAGCTTGGCTCCAGAGTCCAAAACTCGTAGCCTGTTTTTCGCACAGCACAATCAAGATCCCGACCTTAGCCCATGGTCCGGAAACCGAAGGTCCAAGACCTAAAAATCGACATTTTCAAAAATTCTCGTTTTAGCTCCTTGAGCATCAAATTTGCTTCTAATCATTCCAAAACCCTCAAACTCATTTTTAAGCATATTTAAATTACTTCTCCATTGTATTTTGTCCACTTGGCCCACCACACTTCAGCCAATGCGGTCACAGTTCGGTATAACGCACTGGGGATTCGGTATGTTACACCACAAACCCCATATTTGATTATTTAATAGTTCCAATCACATTGCTTAAATGTCCAGTATAACGCAGAAGTCTTCCTAGGACCTGAAATGAGTCTCTTCTGCATGTGTATTCTATTTCAACATGAAGCATTAAGCAAGAAAAACATGTACAACTTTTCAACTCTTAGCTAGTCACATAGAAAATAAAATGACAGCCCCAAAATCAAGGACTCAGCTGATACGATAGAATAAGATGGCAAAGTAAATATGTAGTTACTGGAAACTCATACTCCTAAAATGATTTGTTTTCTTCTGGAATCATACATCAATTAACACCAATGAACAACAAATTATATGTAGATACAGTATGTAGAGGCGGCTAGACACCCATCGGTGCATTTGCTAAGCACACAGTTGTTACTCTATGATTCAGTTTCTCCTATTTAATATCCAACTCATCTGTGACTTTGGAACCATCATATGTAGAAAGAAAAAACGAGTTTTGATTCTTCTGCAGAAACCTGAAAAATCAAAAGCGAAAACGAGAAACAAGCTTACACTTCCTCAGTAACAAAAACAAAGGCACTGAAATAGCAAAGACTGTAACATCATTACTAATGGCGCGTAAGAAGAACAGGTTTAACCAGTAAATGTGCCAAGACTGTTTCAGAGCTTATTCAGCGTAATCTATGCAATAAAAAGGCAGAATATATATATATATATATATATATATATA
>NW_017890786.1:13034-35057 GCF_001540865.1 Ananas comosus | reverse complement strand
GCGAGTCTTTCCCCCGACCACACAGTATGAATTGGAATAAAGTGGGCAGATTTAGTCAATCGATCGACAATTACCCAAATTGCGTCGTGACCTGCTTGTGAGCGAGGTAATCCAACGATGAAATCCATAGTGATCCTCTCCCACTTCCACACTGGTATAGGTAAGCTCTGAAGTTTCCCCGCATGAAGTCGATGTTCAGCTTTAACTTGCTGACAAGTTAAGCACTTAGCCACAAAGTCTGCAACTTCCTTTTTCATTCCAGGCCACCAGTAAATTAACTTCAAATCTTTATACATTTTTATACTCCCAGGGTGTACAGTATACGGCGCCCGATGTGCTTCTGCTAGAATCTCTTCTTTAATACCAGAATCTGCCGGTACACAGAGTCTATCACCAAATTTTAATAATCCCTGATCATCGTCTCGAAAATCACTATCATGATCACCAGTGATCTTATCTCGAATCTTCTGCAGAAATTCATCTTGAGTTTGCTTTTCCCTAATTCGATCGATCAGGGTAGGTTGCACCACTAATGACATAAGTCTCCGAGGCGTATCAGGGGCTACAACTTCCAAAGTCAATTGCTCCATTTCCTTTATCAACAGTGGTTGCATTGTTATCGACATTGCCAAATTTTCTGTCGATTTTCGACTCAAAGCATCTGCTACAACATTAGCTTTTCCTGGATGATAGAGGATAGTCAAATCATAATGCTTGAGCAACTCCAACCATCTACGTTGTCTCAAGTTTAATTCCTTCTGAGTAAACAGATACTTTAAGCTCTTATGATCTGTGTACACTTCACAACGCTCGCCGTAGAGGTAGTGGCGCCAAAGCTTCAAAGCAAATACCACAGCTGCTAACTCCAAATCATGTGTAGGGTAGTTCTTTTCATAATCCTTTAACTGGCGAGAAGCATAAGCAATTACTCTGCCATTCTGTATTAGAACACACCCTAGACCATTCAGTGATGCATCGCTGTAAATCACATAATCCACTCCAGTAACAGGCAAAGCCAGAATCGGGGCGGTAGTCAACCGTTCCTTTAGCTCTTGAAAGCTTCTTTCGCAGGCTTCGTTCCATAGGAATTTAGCTCCTTTATGCGTAAGTCGAGTGAGAGGAGTAGACATTTTCGCAAATCCCTCGACAAACCTTCGATAATATCCTGCCAACCCAAGGAAACTCCGAATTTCTGTAACACTGGTCGGCCTAGGCCAATCTTTAATTGCCTCTATCTTCTTTGGATCCACAGCTATTCCAGTTTCTGAAATCACATGGCCCAGAAATGCCACTTCTCGAAGCCAAAATTCACATTTCTTTAACTTTGCAAACAGTTTCTTTTTTCGAAGCACTTCTAACACCATTCTCAAATGGTCTTCATGCTCCTTATCACTTCGGGAATATATCAAGATGTCATCAATAAACACTACCACGAATCTGTCCAAATAGGGCTTAAAGACACGGTTCATTAAATCCATAAATGCTGCGGGAGCATTAGTCAATCCAAATGGCATGACTGTAAATTCATAATGCCCATACCGTGTTCTAAAAGCAGTTTTCGAGACATCCTCAGGCTTGATTTTGAGCTGATGATACCCAGATTGCAAATCAATCTTAGAATAGACTTTCGATCCTTGCAGCTGATCGAATAAGTCATCAATTCTGGGCAATGGATATTTATTCTTGATTGTGACTTTGTTGATTTCTCGGTAATCCACGCACAATCGAAGAGATCCATCCTTCTTTTTGACAAATAACATCGGTGCTCCCCAAGGCGATACACTCGGCCGAATGAATCCTTTGTCTAACAAATCTTGTAACTGTGCCTTCAGCTCCTTCAATTCAGCAGGTGCCATTCGATAAGGCGCTTTAGAAAGAGGGGTAGTTCCAGGGACAAGATCTATCACAAACTCAACCTCCCTATCAGGTGGCATGCCCGGCAATTCAGCTGGAAACACATCCCCGAATTTTCGCACAACCGGGATATCATTAATCTTGATGACTTCGCTGTCACTCACAGAAATGCTAGCCAAATAGGCTACACAACCTCTCCGTATCAACTGTCGGGCTCGCGAAGAACTAATAGTCATTGCGAACAATGAACTCTGACACCCCTTATAAACAAACTCCTGTTGACCCGGTTCCCTAAAGGTCACCGTTCTGTTCGTGCAATCTATGGTGGCATAATACTGTGTCAACCAATCCATACCCAATACTACATCAAACTCACCTAGTTTGTGTAGTGCTAATAAATTCACTGGCATAATCAAGTCGCCTACCCTAACTGGGCAGCGAGGGCAAAACTCACGAACCTTTAGGGTATGGTCAGGTACAATTACTCGTCCCAGATGCACAGTAGGTGCTAAAGGAATGCTATGCAACTCGGCGAACTGCCAATCAATAAAAGAATGCGAAGCACCAGTATCAAATAATGCACGAACACGAATATCATAAAGCATAATAATACCTGCTACGACCTCCTGTGCTGCTGCGGCGCCCTCGGTCTGGGCGGCATACATCCGCCCGCTCGAACCCTGTTGCGAACTCTCCGACTGCCGCTGTCCTGGTGGTCGCCTAGACTGATAGGGTGCTGTCGGGGTCCCCTGGCTCGGAGCTGAAGATGCAGGTACAGAAACTGACGAGGGTGCAGGCAAAGAACCTCTCGGACACTCTGAACGAAAGTGGCCCTCCTGGCCGCAAAGAAAACACCTGCCCCCACGCTGTGGACACTGTGGCGGTACGTGAGGCCCACCACAGATAACACAACGCGGTGGTCGACGACGCTCGGGTGCTCCACGGGGTGCTGAAGAGCTTCAACCCCTCGACTGACCTGACTGTCCCCTCGGATACTTTGGTGGCTTTCTAAAGGATTGCTGACCACTGCTCTCCACTGCTGGTCTTTTTTCTTTGTTTCTATCCACAACATCTCTTTCTTTCATAATTTCGGCCTCTTTTTCAACGATCAAGGCCCGGTTCACAACATCCCGGTAAGTGGATAGGTTTGACGCCTGGACCAATCGAAAAATCGCAGGTCGCAAACCCACCTCAAAAATGCGAGCCTTGTCCTCATCATCTCTAACCACAAAAGGAACACAGTGCAGTAATCGGGAGAACTCTCGTTCATACTCTGCCACTGTCCTGTCCCCCTGTCTCAAATTTCTCAGATCTCTTTCCATCTGCCTCTTTACACTCTGGGGAAAAATAGGTAGTCAACAGTAATTCCTTGAACCGCGTCCAGGTAATAGCGGACAAATCAGTACGAGGATCCTCACGAATGTCTATCCACCACCTGTAAGCCTCGCCGTCAAGGTGGTGTGTCGCAAACCAAACCCGGTACCGCTCCTCAACAAAGGTATCATAGAATAGCTTCTCCATGTGCATTAACCATTTCTCGACCACCCAGTGATCTGCTTTCTCCCCGTCAAAGACATGAGGGTTGCAGCGACGGAATGCATTCAGTTGTTCCATCATCCGTTCTCGCTCCTCAACCCCCACCATCTCAGGTAACACTGTCCCTGATGCCGCTACAGGTACTGATGATGGTGCTACTGTCTGCAGTCGGGGCTCTACCCTCGGGGCTACTGGGGGTATATCGGGTACCGGTGACGGTGCTCTCGCAGTGGTGCCCCTCTCTGGTGCTATAGGTACAGAATCAGAAAGTACAGAATCTGGAATCTCTCTGTCGGTCGTCTGCTGCAGTAACAGATCCTCTAACCTCTTCATCCTGTCCTCCTGTCGACGCACAGCATCCATCTGCTGTCGTGCGGCCGCAGCCTGCTGAGCAACCAAATCTGTCAACTTCGCGAGCTGATCCTGCAACTCATGAATCCTACTAGATCCCGAAGTAACAGCAGTCCCCACTTCCTCTACATCCGCCGCCTCAGCTACCCCGGCGGCTTGCGAACGAGTCAAGGGCATCTTGAGCTGCAGCACAAAACAAATATAGATTAATAAAACCTATACTACTGAACCCTCATTGAGTATATAAACCAACTAATTAAGCGAAAGTAATGAAATGTAACGCATACTAACTTCCGATGTCACATTGTCGGCCGCCAACGTGACCCTCTGCAAAGTTAGTACTTGCACATCCCGATCAAACTCCTACTATTCAGAGTTTATAGATACCCAATCAAAGTACTTTCGCTAACAACAACCTCAACTAGACTGCGTCTCTCACGAGCCTATTCTTATAGTCCAACAAGCCTAAGATTTACTAGGTCTACTAAAACTCAACCCTAGGCTCTAATACCACTATAATCTGTCACGCCCGGGTACCAGCGGAAGCATATCCGGTACGTGTACAGACCCGCCATACACCTGCAGTATATAAGGCGTCTACAAGCAACAAGTCGATAGGAAGTAAAACAAGAAAGTCCTATCCTGATATCAGAGCAAAGTATAAGTCGATATACAACGAGTATCCAATCCGAGTCAATATACAAAGAGTATACAATCCAAGATCTCAGCAAAAAGGAGAAGTAACACCACTATTATCTCAACCCGAAAGTAAATATACATCATGGGTATACACAAAACGAACAGATACAATGGTGGTCTCTCTATATATATGGACATCACCCTCGGCCGTAGCCCGAGTAGCAAGGTGATCAACTAGCACGCTCCTAGCAATGTCTAGCTAGACGCGACTCCCTTGCCACGATCCCTAGCCTCTCCTGCAGATGGCTCTGTAAAAACAACCACCAAAAGGGCGTGAGAACTATTAACAATAGTTCCCAATGGGTAAGCCGCCAGCCTCGGCGAATTACACCACTAGGCTCATAATGTATTAAATGAAAATAAAAGCAGTAATTTGCATGATATATTTTTAATGCTAACAATTAATGAACATGTAAGCAACATGTAATCATAGTCTCAATAGTGACGAATCAACTGATTAATAGAAGCATAGCAACTACTATAAGCATGAACATAGGCATAAAAAGTAACTACTGTACACTGTAACTGGTAATCGTTCATTACTGTTCAATTTCTTTTAGCACTTTCCTTTCATTCACAGGGACCTACCCAAGGTAGTCCAGCTTGCGCCGCGCCTAATGGCCCCGTGGTAGTATACACTCCCCACGGCAATCTACTTCGGCATCCAATCCCGCATAGGCGAGCAACTGTCGCGTAGGCTAACTCCGGAGTGCCGGCTTGTAGGGAGCTACCCTCACAAGCGTGTGCGAATGAGCACGATGGCAAGCAAGCAAAATCCATTATCCACATGTCACAATTTTCATATTTTCATTGCAAAGTTCTGACCCTCGATCCTCTGATCGGAATTTCAATACACAATTAGTAACAAGAGCTAATATCTACTAGATTGTAACATGTAAGAGTAAAGCTAAATCACATGGCATAATAATCTCTCCACAAGTATGGCACTATCAACATAGTCATGAGCATGTCATAGTTTTCTATGTTAGAGTCAAGAGAATGTCATTGTTCTTTACTTTAAAGTGCATTCTACACTTGTTCATAAGTCATTCTACTAACTTGAATATAAATATAAAGATTTTCATGGATAAGTGTTCTCTACTTTATAGAGACTTCATTCCGAATATGTTCAACATTATAATAACGAATGTCAAGCCCCTTTATTAATCATATAAGCGCACAATAATACCATTTCTATAATACATATAGAACATAAGGGAGTTTCACTTGCTCTGGTTAGGTCCGACCCACCTAGTACTAGGCTCCAACTATTCACAAGAAGTCCCGCAATCGGCTCAACGAAGCCCCAATGCTGCTGAAAAACAAACGTCAAGATTGGATTAAATCTACGGCCGAAATGTCCGATTTCGGCTCAATTCACATCTCGTATCAAGTAGTAACATAAATCGCTGTTTTGGTTCACCTTAGTACCTCCAAATAAGTCTCTAAAGGCTTCCCAAAGCCGCTCAAGGATGATGCAAAGGTCGGTCGAACTCCCGCTGCGATCAACCGAATACGACATCAAAATCATCATATATTAGCAAATATAGTCGGAATCTTGCGAATTCAGTTTTCTAACTGAAATCCCTGCTTACCTCAGGTTAGAACACCTTCTAAACCCGCTTCCAAGGTCACCAACTAAGTTCCAAGTGGTTCGAGAACCTGCTGCGAAGGAACAAGTCCAAACTGCATCAATTCGAGCACATAACCCGTGTATAGTCCAAAATAGCTTTATAAAGACCTAATTAGCTTTACTAGGCTTCAAAGTAACATATTCCAAGTTAAAGGAAGTTAATCCACAGCTAAACAACTCAGCCTTAAGTGTTAAAACCTCAGTCTAACACAGCACGAAGCAGAAATGCGAAAGCGATGCTCAACTTGCCGAAAACAACATCAATCACGAATAACTTGAGTCGATTACCTGCTTAAGCATCCAACCAGCAAACCCCTGGTTCAAAGCTGCGGAAAAACCTCCAAAATACTCTCTCCCACGACCACGCAACCCCTGCGATGCTCGCAATCAGCGAAGAACGTGCGTGGCGACGAAAACGACTAAAACGGCGAGCTCTTTGTAGAGAGAGAAAAATCCTAGAGAGAGAAAGAAAGAAATGGTAGAGAACTCTCCTCTGGTCTCAAGACCCTTCCACAGAGCTCCTGGAGTCGAGCTGGGGGTTTTAGATAGGGATTAGAAGGTGAAATTACCAAAAAGCCCATGCTGCCACGTTTCTGCATTGTGTACCGGTACAAGCTAATGGCTGTACCGGTACAGCAAGCAGAAAAAGCTGAGTTTCGCCGGTTCAATGCACTTTCCTGTTTCCGACATTCCGATCACTCTCAAACTTATGTGTAAACATCTTTAAACCCTTTTGAACATGTGAAAGGGTTCCACATATCATTCCTCACACTCGAATTTCGCAATTTACAAAAATTCAGTGTATTACATATCTATAAATAAAATATTATATAATAACATATTTATATAGAAAATAAAGTAAAATTATATATATATATATATATATATATATATATATATATATAAAATTTTTGGGGATTCTAAAGTGTGTACTGAAGGGCCTCCTCGTTTTGCGCGAGCCGGGGCGGACGGGCATCGGCGAGAGGTCCGCTCTCTCTCTCAGGCGGTCCACTAGGTGATGCCCACGTCGTGGACCTCGTGGACCGCGTGCAAAAAAGCAAATTGAACCCGCCAATTTTTTACTGCAGCTCTTTGTTTTCCTTCCTTCACGGTCGGCCCCACTTTTGCCATAGGATGGGGACAGGCTTCTCTAATTAGTATGTTCATAAATAATATAATAAAAATGCTACGATGTTAAATGCTTGTTTGAAACAACACTCGCCGTGTTCCCGACGAGAAATTCTACACTGTCACACTTGCACCACGTCATCAATAACAAACCAATCACATTCCTTTTTTTCAAATAAAAGTACAATAAAAATATTTTTTTATGATCATGATGGGATATATATTCTTAAAAAAATTAATTTGATTGGTTTGTTACGCCACGTCACTAATACACCCGTTGCATTCTAGAATTTTTCGTTCCCGACACAAGGGATAGTTGCTAGTTATTAAATTAAATAGTCATTAAAACGTACTGTCATAAGCCATAGAACCTGAATTTGTTTTTTTATTCTTTTTATCATTCTATTCCATTTGTTTTGACAAACTATTTTTATATGGCAGGGTATATATTATTAACGGTCAAAAAAATATATATATTGAATCGGTATATTAAGGTGAGTTAATTTTTATGGTTTCATTTGTTACTTTGATTGGTTAATTTGATAGATGATACACAATATTTTGGCTAATTTGTGCAAAGATAACGTCACTAATTACTCCAAAATTGTCATTAGCAGGTTTGAGTAAATATTGATGGTTTCATAATTTGCTAAATGCGTTGAAGCAGATACTGTAGCTTTATTTTATTAAAGTAAATAAATTTTTATATTATAGATGTTAATATTTGATATTTATAATTTTTTATTTTTTTTATTGTTGCAAGTGAACTAAAATGATATATCGACCTTTAATTTCTTAGTTCCGTAAGTCATTACAAGATTGACGTATATAAGACATATCTTTTTTTGTTTTTAAATATTATATTACAGTTTAATCTTTTTTTTGTTCTATGTCGATTCAGAAGTAATTTTTTAAATGGTTATTTTTAACTTGATTCAAAAAAAAATTAATAAAAATTTATTTTGTAAAAATTAATATACATTATATAAAAACTAGAAAAAAAAAAGATAAAATTAAAATCTGTGCATCATACGGGATAGTTGCAAGTTATTAAATAGTTATTAAATAATAAATTGATAGAGAGTGTGTGTTTTTTTGGTTTTTTTTTTTTTTTCTTCGTTTGGGCGGTGGTGGGATCGGCGGTGTGCGTGCGTGTCTGCGGGTGGGGAGAGAGGAGTGGGAGGGGGCTGAGAAAGAGAGACACAGAGAGAGAGAGAGAGAGAGAGAGAGAGAGAGGGGTGCGGGTGGGGAGCCAGAGAATGAGAGAGAGGCTTCAGGAGATGGGAGAGGGGAGGGAAAAAATTATTAACTCTTTTTTTAGATAAAAAATCTTAAAAAAAAAAAACCCAAGGTCGACATAGCATTGCATCACATCAGGGTAATTAAACATATTTTAACAATTATAAAATAAAGCCTAAATACTTAAAATATTTTTTTTAAAAAAAAAAACACACAACGATATTATAGTCTTAACACAATTAGATTGTACTACACATGCATAAACTAACCGAAACTAACCAAAGAGACCTACTAACTTAGACTCCAAATTTTATCACTTTTTAAGAAAGTTTTTGATAGCACAAAAATTGTGGTCTACCGCCAATGCTGCAATGGCACCTGTGAGTACATACAGCGACCAGAGTTCGTAGTCGTCCTGCTTTTCTGCCTCTACCGCTGGCTCCTTCGCCGCCGCCGCCGCCGCCGCCTCCGCAGCCGCGGCCGCCTCCGCAGCCGCCGCCGCCCTCTCTTCATTAATAAAATAAATAAATAAATAAATAAATAAATAAATATACAAATAAACGTACATAAAAAGAGGAGATAAAGGAGAGCGAAAGAAAAATAAATAAAAAATTTTTATCTTATTTACTTCCATCTTGCGATGACGAGGCCATATTATGAGAGAAGCTGAGGCGGGTGGAGAGCGGAGCGTCAAGAGGTGTTGGGGGGGCGAGGAGGGGAACGGACGGTGAGCTGAGATAGGATTTGGGTACTATTTATAAACTTATTAAAGGGGCCGATACAGTAAAAACTTGGGGCGCAAGTTACATTTCTTGGGGCTCAAGTTATATTTATTAAAAGTAGGGGTGGGCCTAAATAAGGCCCGGCCCGATGGGCCATGTTTGGGCTGGGCTTTGGGTATTAAAAATACAACTTTGGGTTTGGGCCGGGTTTAAAAATTTAGGCCCGAATAAATTTTGGGTCTATTTGGGCATGTCCAAGCCCGACCTGAGCCCGACCCAAAAGCCCGATATATTAATTATCAAAATAAAATATTTAATTATATATATTATTTATTTATAGTATATCATATATAGTATATATTGTTATTAATGATATGTGCTTATATATATGAGGATATATTATATATTAACAAAATATTTAGTTCTATATTATGATATATTTGATGTTAGATATTAATTTCTTTGATGTGATAAAACTAAAAATAGGTATTTTATTTTAATTTTATACAAATAAAAGTATTTATGTATTATATGATAAATGCATAAAATAGGCTTCCAGAAAGCCTGATGGGTATTGGGCATTGGGTTTGGGCTTGGGCCGGGCCTTAATTTTTTTAAAAAATTGGCTAAAAGCCCGACACGAAGCCCAACATTTTTTTTGGGCCGGGCTTGGGCATAGTAATACTCGACCCAAGCCCGACCCAGTTCCACCCCTAATTAAAAGGGCCGCTACGGTAAAAACTCGACGAGTTGGACATAACCTCGGTGGACCACCTGTTTATATATATATATATAGAGTCCGGCTACTAGACTAACGATAGTATCAAGCCCTTGGTACTATTGAGTTTTCTACCATTAGATCTACCCTTTGATCATTTCCATCCGTTAGATTATACTATTAAACCAACCACCCACTCAACCCTAGGGGACCACTATCAATTTAACTGGGGACCACTATCATCCTAACCGCTCATTTTTTCATCCAACGGCCGAAAACTCAATAGTACCAAAGGCTTGGTACTATTGATAGTATAGTAGCATAATTCTATATATATATATATATATATATATATATACTAGTCTACAAACGAGCGCTGCACGTGTTAATTAGCAAACTAAATTTAAAAATAAAAATTATATATATATAGTTATTTTTAAAATAAATAATATTTAAATTTGTGTTATATAGTGTAATTTTAAAATTTCTATGATGATCAAACTAAATAATAGTTTTTTTTTCCTTAACTTTAGTTCATAGTTAAGAATGATATTAAGTTATTAACAGTAATAACTAATTTAACCATTTAT
Source organism: Ananas comosus (assembly GCF_001540865.1). Lineage (NCBI taxonomy): Eukaryota > Viridiplantae > Streptophyta > Magnoliopsida > Poales > Bromeliaceae > Ananas > Ananas comosus. Next base: position 24,587 of record NW_017890786.1, on the reverse strand, counting down.
TTGATAAAATTTTCAACTTTACTATGTATGAAAACTTAAATTAAAAAAAAATTTGAATATGACAATCTGAGAAACAAAATAGCTAAAAGACTATTTTAGAATTGAATGAGTTACATAATTTTTTTTTATAATTACAATTAAAATAATATTAATTATTAATTATAAAAATAAAATCAAATGAGAAAGAAACAATTTTAATTCTAAAATTAAACATAAAGAGTTGGACACTACGTATTAAAGTGACTTGTAAATAATTAAATATATAAAAGTTTGACCAAATTATAAATTTTTTTGAGAGACTTTGAAGATAAAGTATGTTATGAAAACCAATTCTTAATATATTTTTCGTCTTTTTAGTCGGTGATCATTCCATTTTTGAAGAAAAAAAACTATTAATTTGTTAAGATTTACACTTGAAGTATATTCATTTTTTTTAAGAAAATTTCTCAAATCTTGACTTTTGCTTAAACAAATTGATTTTCTTTATCTTGTTTAATAGTATAAATAGTTTCAATTAAAATAATTTTACGGCTGTAGTTTATAGAATCATCTCTTTCAATTAAATCACTTTAAAAATTTATAAGTATTGACTTCCTAAACAACTCTCCAATTGCTGAATTTTGTTATATATATTATAAAAAAGAGATGTGATTATAATTATAGCTGCAAGCTATATATATTGTTAAATTTAGAATTAGTATTTTATTTTTATCTCTTAAACACTGTTGTTTTGCAATTCAATAACTTTTCATATTCTTTATTAAAAAGTGACATTCCAATATTGAAGATAACAAATTAATTTGAAAAAAATTTAAGAACCAAAAGCCATGTGAGAAAATAAATTTAATTTCATAAAAATAAAATAATAGCATGTGCTAAAAATGGTTAGAAAATGTCTAATAATTTACTTATAAATTACACAATCATGATTTATATTTTTTTAATTATTTGTATTATACATTTAATTGCAATTCAATATATTAAAAAATTCATAAGCCTAGAATGATATAGATAAAAAAATGATTAAAAAATCATTATCAATACAATTTATCTTACTCAAAAGGTTTCATATTAAAATGAAAAAAATCAATTAATTCATAAAGTGAAACAATATTACTATGCAACCTATTCAATGACAAATTAAAAAAAGATTCTTTGAAACACTGTCGATATGATCTTCTATCACATAAGCATGGAGAAATTAAATAAAGTGTAAAGAAATAAAGAATAAACAAAGCAATATGAAATTAATATATAATTCATATTATAAAATAACAAATTAAATAATTAAAAAAATTTTATCATTTACCAAGATTATAGCATTCTTCCAAATCTAGAGAGGATGCACAATCTTATCTCTTCCAAATTGAAGTTCCAATTGATGTCATACCTATGACAATATTGACAATATTGACTCCTTATATAGAAAAGAAAAAATACTCAATATTGACAATATTGACTCCTTATTGTAATTTTCACATGTGAAATTGACATTTCATTAATGAAAAGATCATTAGTCATGAATAATATGAACAAATAGTAGCATATGAAAATGGGAAAAGGTTATTTCTTAAAATATTTGTGGTATTTGGGCAAATAACTCAGAATTTCACGATTTATCGACAATTATTGATTTGACACTGAAGGTTAGTGCATGAGAACTTATGTATGTATCACATATTTTCAAATAGAAAAAGATGCTATTAATTTTAGAGTCTATACAAATAGTTTGTGCATGATGGGGGAAAGGTGTTATTCATATTAGTGGTTTTTCTATAGGGAGGGAAAAAATATATATCTTCTTCATTTTTGTATACCCTATGATGATGTTTGGAAAGAATGGAAATTTGAACAGTTTATACTATAATGTTAAACTTATGCAATTTATCATCCACCGTATGTAAATAAACTCGAGTCAATCTCCAGATTGGTTTGTTTGAAGTGTCATGTAATTTACCATTAAGTTTATGTAAATATATATCTTCTTTATCTTTGCACACTTTATGATGTTGTTTAGAAAGAATAGAAATTTGGAACGTTTACACTTTAATGTCACAATTATGCAATTTATCATCTATCGTATATAAAAAAATTTGAGTACATTCCCAGCTTGGTTTGCTCGAAATACTGTATAATTAATCATCCAGCTTCTATAGATGCAATTTGTCACCTGACTTATGTAAATACACTCGAGCAATTCTCCAGTTTTGTTTGGTTGAAATGGCGTGCAATTTATCATCTGCATTTGGGTTAATATATTTAAAGGCTATAAGTGTATTTACTACGTAATAGGAAATTGTTCATTATCGATGCAACGGGAACACCAGAATATATTGTCACATATCTTACCGAATGCTTTGCAATTATGACACATTTTATACCACTGGTCGTATGATGTGTTGAATCCGATAATTTTAGTCTTATATGTTATTTTTACATTTTATTAATGAAGCGATAATAAGGAATTAAATAATATGGGAAAATAGCAGAATATTTAATTGGGAAATAGTTATTTTCCTAAACATTTGTGGAGGAATAGTTTTTTATTAACCATAAGTATAACTCGCTGTAATTTTATTTTTTTCTTATGAATTTATCCAGATAACCCGATATTTAATGTTTTTTGTAACATTATTTATTCAACTGTCACGCCCCGGGACCGATTTTAAAAGCCATTACCATTTTGAAATCTCATAGTCGCGGAAGATGTGCCATATATTTTTTTTTTTCCAACCTGGCCCACGTGACGTACAGACCCGCCACAAATACAAAGTTCATCTGTCCACTCGGACAGAGTCTCCTTTGTATTTGCACGGCATACCAACGGATACAACAGGATCACAACCACAACCTACATTTACCAATCAGCAACCAATTCATGATATGCATTTTCATACAGCTAACAATCCTTAGAGATGATGCATGCATCTAAACACTCCTTAGGCGCTGGATGATGCAATGCATAGTACAACAATCATCCTATTTAAAAGTGCTTCCCACATGGAAGCTTTTATTTTTAAAATCTAATTCATTCATACATGAAAATCATTCAAAAATCTTTTGAAAACTGTTTCCTACACGGAAACTCTATTTTAAAAACCGACTATTTCGAGGGGTAGAAAACCACGATGCGTAAATTCATAAATACAAATCCGAGAACCACAAAGTATACAAACATCCCAAAACTGAAGATCCATAAACCAAATCCACAAATCCACAAATCCACAAATCCACAAATTCAACCAGCTCACAACATTCAAACATCAAGTATGATCATCTAACTGAACCATATAAATTAACTAAGCTATAACAACAGAATAGTAAGGATAAAAACTAAATCGATAACCTGGGTCGGAAGCTCTATCGACCGCTACGAACGTACCTTACGTCTCGTCCCAAAACTCATCACCTGCAATACCTGAAAAATGGTAGGGGAGGTGAGAACATGTAAACATGTCTCCCCTCCCAGTGGGTACCGCAAGCCGATGAAGGCGAGGAGTACTCACCGGATCAAGAAGAGCTAAACAACAGTACGGGTCAGTAGAAAATACAGTAGCAATAATAATGAATGAAAGAGACAGATATATGAAAGAAGTACAACTACCGCTACTGTAATGGACAACTGAATGTATACATGTAACAAGACTATAGTAGCAAGACAATGTAATGAAAGAACTGAAGGTATACAAGCAACAACCGCTACTATAGTTATATGCGTCAACCGGACAAGAAGTCCAAATATACCCAATCTGGTACCTGCTATATTGGTCCGCAGACCTCAAGCGCTGCCTGTCACTAACCTGCACCGACCTGATTCACCCGCCCCACAGGACGACCCATCCGGATAAGTACACCTCCGATCGGTGGCCAAACCGATCCGGTGTCGTGAATACCCCCAAGTGCTGTGACTAAGTCATGCTGGTATGCTCAATACAAAAATCGGCTGAAACCGGTATCTAGGCCGAAGCCAAAAATAAGGGCGTACAACGCCGAACCACGATCAACCAGATCGAAACACATGACAAGAGAGTCGATGTGTTGCCTAGACCCAAGGTCCATAGAGTCCAACTGACCAACAAGGTCCCTGATACAAAGTACGAGAACCGACCAACCAGGTCAACAGATACGGAGTGCAACAACCAACCAACTAGATCAATAGATACCGAATGCAACAACCGACCAACTAAGTCAACAGATACTGAATGCAACAACAGATCAACTAGGTCAACAGATACGGAATGCAACAACAGACAAACTAGGTCAACAGATACGCATATAGATAGAACTGCTCTACTCCTACTCGGGATACTAAGCATGCAAACAACAAGTAGTGTATAACGAATAAACAAGGATGCAAGGCTCAATATACTATGCGATAGTAACAACAGAAGAGTAAGGGCAAGAAACCATCACCAAGCGTGCACCACTGTACCGACGTCGGATCGAAGTACCCACCTGTAAGGATGTCGCGTCTGTCTCCTGACTGCAAAAGAATGTCGACAGGACCTATAGAGGGTCCACCGGGTTAGTATCTAACCCACAACTAATAACCACAGTATTCCCAACCTCACAAATAATTTCACGAAGATCGGTTTCCCAATACCGATTACCGTAACTCGCCGGAAGTCCCGAAAACCACACCGGGACGTTGTCGGGACCCACTAAGTGTCCCGAAACTCACCGACTCGTGTCACGAGTCACCTGCTGCCCCAATACACTCCAATTTGGATGTTTTGGCAGCAAACACAAGATAACACCACTACACAATTATCCTCGAATAATTGTACGAATCCGGATTTTCGAAAGTGTCTATTTCGACACCGGAACCCACCGTCGCTCACCCATCATCACCGAACCCACAAAATGATGATGGTGACCATCCAACAAGGCTCAGCGATAAATTACAGGATAACCAAACCACGTCGGAAGAAATCCGAACCGAAACCGCGTTCTTTCGGCGAATTTCGCCGAAAAACGGGCCCGAATTGACTTTTCGATTTCCGCGAAAGCTACAGGATCATGGACAATCAGTCCAGTGGTCAAACACACTCATACACACTGCCCACAGTAGCCACAAGGTGTACAATTGCACAAAAGCCCCTGTATTTACATAAAATCCATCATTTTATGTAAATCGGGCGACTTCTATGACTCGTTCCCACAAACTGAGGACTTCTAAGTTTCGCTGAGACACATACTGACAGGTCTCGACGTGCCGGAGGCCGTGCTCATGGTCCGGAGCGCAACAGGTCACTGTGGGAAGCGCGGGAGCAACCCGAAGTTCTGCAAACAGCGCGCAGTCGGGAAAGATCGCACCAAATAGGGCTAACCGGACAGTGTTGATCCAAAGTGAGGTGAGCACTATGATCAGCACTGACCATCGATCACCGTGCTCACCTCCGGAGGCATCGGAACAGCATCGGATCGTCGAAAAAATGCGCGCAAGCACGGAACAGCAACCGAAAAGGCTCAACCGGGTCGACACCGCCGAAACAGCGGAACAGAGTCTCCCCGACAGAATCTAAGGTGAGCACGATGATCAGCAATTTGCTACAATCATCGTGCTCCCTTCCGCAGAGATCGGGGAGGCTCAGAAAGCTCAGAACAATAAACCCACTCAAATAAGCCCTATTTCGGGCTTGGCCGGAGCAAGCCTGCTCCGGCCGGCTTCCGGCGGTATGGCGGCGTGCGTGCGGGTCAGGGATGGATGCGGGGGAGGTGAGGAACACGATGCTCACCTCAGTTGGCGGCGAGAAGCGGCGGCGGCGACGGCGAAGAGACTTGAGCCCGCACGAGCTAAAGCTCTGGTTCCGCGGGCACAAGCGGCCACGGCGGCGGCCGGGGGTTCAGGGACGGCGGAGGAGGATCACCCAAGGTCGGCAGCAGGCGGAACGGGTGGTCCCAGGCTGCGGCGGCGCGAGGAGGAAGCCGCAGGCTTGCCTCGGCCCGAACAGACAGGGACGGCTGAGGGCTGGCCGAGGCGGCGGCGGCGGGGCACTGGGCGGCTCGGGGCGGCAGCGACCGGCGGCTTGAGGTCGGGGAGGTGCCTCACGGTTGGTCCGGGGTGTTTGTTGTACTGCGAAAATTGATCGGTTGGGAATTGGGAGGTTATACTGCGAAAGTGAACAGTTATTTTTGTTGAATAAAACTTCCAGTTCAAATAGAACATGATTTTGAAGTTCAATTTGAGGTATCTGGAGATTTTCAACACCAAGAGCTCGCATCAATCTATATAATATATCATTGGCCATTAATGCCCAAAATTCATTCCACAATTTAAGAGGATCTGCAACCTCACAATATATCACTAATGTTGCAAATAACTGCCTTAATTCAACTGGCCCTGACCAATGTGAGGCTTCTTCAAATGCTTCACGCCATTCTTTATCATCACCAAGCAAACCAAAGGCGTCACATGCAGAGCGAAATGTATCATATGTGACACCATTGACGGTCCTAATTTCTACATAGCTTCTTGGACCTTTAACCACATTTAAAAGCATACGCAAAAAATATAATTCTCCTGCATTTGGATGAATGTAAATTATTCTGCCAATATGGTAGCCCCGTTTTCGCCTCGACCAAAATTTATCTGTTGAATGCCAAACCCATTGAGTTGGGAATTCTGCATATGTTAGTTGTCGAGCGTCATCATATGCCAAATTGGTATGCATCCATTCAGTAAACATCGTCTTCTCAATGTTAGGACGATTAAGAACATTAATCAGATTTTGAGAAGCATGATATGTAACGTTATTCATCATGGGTAGATGAACACCTAACCGTTCAACAGACGGTTGCCTAAAATGGATATCAAATTCAAATAATCTCCAAACTGCTTCATAGGCTGATAAATACCTACAATCCAAGTATTGTTAATTTCATCGATATGCTTATATTGGCGACGAAGATTTGAGATGTCGTAAGTAACATTATTTTCTATAACAACTGCAGATCTATCTGCGCTTTTGTTGATATACTTGAATAAATATTTGATGAGCCTCGACTTATTACACCACTCAACATTAATATGAGCTTGATATTTGATGAGTAATTGTAAGTTATAAGGGACAACAAATCTATTATCAAGTTCGATACCAGCTTTTAGCACATAAAGATTTGTATTTCTTCTCCTATAAATAGGGTCTCCATCATCAGTTATAACTGTTTCACTTTTATATTCTTTCGGAAAATACTTTGAGCAGCGGCCTTTTGTCATACATGGGGCGGATGGTTTAGCAAGCCCACATGGACCATGCACCATAAATTTTGCAACAGCTGCATAGCCAACTGGATCATTAACTTGATCAGGTATTTCAGCCGAAATAATTGCATTTATCTCTGTGGTTGTCAAATATTTATGTTCTGCCTGCAACCATATTAACATGTGAACATGAGGAAGCCCTCTTTTTTGGAACTCCACAGTATACAACTCTGTGGAGAAAAGTAGAGAAAGTGAAGAAAAATGTTAGCAGATGAAGGTTTGCGAAAAAAATAGAGAAGCAAGGATAACACATTTAGTAATGACGTACCAGCAACTGACTTCCCAAAATATCGCCGTTTTTTGATATCCTCCATTAAGGCTTCTAATTTCAGTTTAAACATTCTACTAACAATGTCGGGCCTATCTTCAGCCTTTTGGCCGGGAATAAATTCTAAAGCAGTCTGGATCTCAGGCCATTGTGCATTACAGGTAAAGGTAATGAATAAATCAGGAGGGCCACAATGCCTGCAGATAGCAATAGCATCTTGATAATTCTGTATCATATAGCGAGGTCCAGCAGTAAAACTTGAGGGGAGTATAATCCGTTTGCCAATAGCATTACCATCTATATCTCCTTCAACAACAGCATCTCTAATACCTTGATATATTTCAGATCTTAAATTCCCCTGATTTCTTCTGATATATTGTCACGCTTCGGGGCCGATTTTAAAAGCCTTTTGAAAACAGAGTTGCGGAAAGCGTGCCATATTTTTTTTTTTTCAACCTGGCCCACGCGACGTACAGACCCGCCACAAATACAAAGTTCCTCTGTCCACTAGGACAGAGTCTCCTTTGTATTTGCACGGCGTACCAGCCATACAACAGGATCTCAACTACAACCTACATTTACCAATCAACAACCAAACATGATATGCATTTCCATACAGCTATCGATCCTTAAAATGATGCATGCCTCTAAACCCTCCTTAGGCGCTGGATGATGCAATGCGCAATACAACAAACATCCTATTTAAAAGTGCTCCCCACCCGGAAGATTTTGTTTTTAAACTCTAATTCATTCATTCCTAAAACCATTCGAAAATCATTTTGAAAACTGTTTCCTACCCGGAAACTTTATTTTGAAAACCGACTACCTCAAGGGGTAGAAAACCACGATGCATAACTACAAGAAAACCAAATCTCCACAGAACCAAAACCACAGATCGAAAACTCCACTCCCATGCATAGAAGAAACCAACACCACAGTTCACATACATCCAAGCATATATAAGACCAGCTAACTGAACCATTATTAAGAAAACTACTAAGTGCGGGAAAGAAATAACCAGGGTGACGGTCGCTACTGCCGTCTAGCTAGATCGTCCTCTCGACGTGCCCAATACCAACTCCACGTCCGAAACACCTAGGGAAAGAGGGGGTGAGAAACCGCAACCATGGTTTCTCAGTGGGTACGACAGAGCCACGAAGGTAAGTCGTAATCACTGAAAACCAAAGGAGATAGGTAACAAGTATATGTACGTGCTGATATGAAAAGTCTACAGTAGCTACAACAGATAAATAAGAAGCAATAAATAAACCTGCTACTGTATAGATAACAATGCAAATATGCCTCAAAGTACTGAACTGAACCTGTATCCAATCTGTGCCTGCTGTATTGGTTCGCAGACCTCAAGCGCTGCCTGTCACTAACTGCACCGACCTGATCCATCCGCCCAACAGGATGACCCATCCGGATAAGTACACCTCCGATCGGTGGCCAAACCGATCCGGTGTCATGAATACCCCTAAGTGCCGTGACTAAGTCATGCTGGTGTGCTCAAACAAAAACGAACCCGGCTAAAGCCGGTGCCTAGGCCGAAGCCAACAACGAGGGCGTACAATGCCAAACTAAAATAGATACTAGGGCGTACAATGCCGAACCTCGATCAATCAGATCGAAACACACGACAAGAGAGTCGATGTGTTGCCTGGACCCAAGGTCCACAGATATACTAGAATACAAATGCAACCTGCTCTACATGTCTATCAACCACTAACCACATGCAATCAACGAAATACGATAACCAAACGATAACCGAACAACTGACATGTAGAGCTAAAATACTGGAATAGAAAAACAGGAGAAGGAAGTGAAACGCTCTCACCGACTACNAGCCCATTATGTGATGATTCTGTCCATTGATCCTAAAAACATACGGACCCGATCTCTTATTAATTTCTGTATCTATTTTTGCACCTATTGAGGTAAATGCAAAAAGAGAGTTGTATACTCTAATATTTTCTCTAAATTTTCTGGTTTCGCTGCTGCCTTCACATCTTAATAATCTTTCTAATAAATGTGGTGTTTCAGACAGTAATGGCAAATATACTCGGCCTTCTTGGCAGCATAGTGAAAATCTCGGGGTACGTTCGTTTCGAGATTTATAAATTCTCTCATTATACCATAGCAAAGCTCCGCACGATTGGCATTCAAAATTTTGGAATCCAAGATGCAATTGGTTAGTGGGATGCGACGGGATATTAGGAGGTTCTGGTGTCCTCCGAACACTGATAATGTCTGAATTTATACTAACTTGATGCATATATTCAGTAGATTGAGCCAGTCCTTTATCTCTTTGTCGAGCAAGAATAATCTTCCGACGTTTTCTATTTTCTCGGCTGCTCGAGGCAACATCCATGAAATTATGCCCGGAAATCACTGCTGTGGAGGTTTGGGAAAAACAATCTGCTAAGTTGGTTATTTTAAATAGTTTACAGCTCATTTTTTATGCATTTGCAAATAAGAATTTGATCAAATAATGGTATAAAAGAGCAGAGGAAATAATTTATTTCAAATGTAAGGGTTAATGGGAAAAACTTACCAGACCAAGAAGGCAAACCAAATAAAAGAGCTATATAAATTTTCATATGACGATTCACGGGGCAAAAAAAAGCTAGGCAAAGCTATGCAAAATGTAATGTATAGAAATTACCGTAAGTGGTGTACGAATTGAACCACGAAGAATAGGAACGTGTCCAACCACCAAATGCAAAACAATATATATTAAATAATTCCCGAAAAAGAAGCTGACTAAACTTCGGCTTGTATGAATCCACTGTTTTCTTCTGCTTCGAGGAAAAGCTACAACATAGAAAGTATTAGTAAGGTACTCTACAGATTCTCACACAAACGTATATACCTAACTTTTTTTTTTACATTTGAATGAATTCTTGGTGATTTTCTTTTTCTATAATAAATTAGAATATAAAAAGTATATCTTTTTGAAAAAGAAAATATATCACATTGGAAATAGCTATTAATTTTTAGAGATCAAGTTAAATAATTGCAAGGTACATAATTGGATATTTAAATCTACAGAGTACGAACACACTGAGCAGTTATTCAAAACAAACGTATATATCGAATTTTTTTTTACATTTGGATGAATTCTTGGTGATTTTCTTTTTCTATAATAAATTAGAATCTAAAAAGTATATCTTTTTGGAAAAGAAAATATATTACATTGGAAATAGCTATTAATTTTTAGAGCCCAAGTTAAACAATTGCAAGGTACATAATTGGATATTTAAATCTACAGAGTACGAACACACTGAGCAGTTATTCAAAACAAACGTATATATCGAATTTTTTTTTACATTTGGATGAATTCTTGGTGATTTTCTTTTTCTATAATAAATTAGAATCTAAAAAGTATATCTTTTTGGAAAAGAAAATATATTACATTGGAAATAGCTATTAATTTTTAGAGCCCAAGTTAAACAATTGCAAGGTACATAATTGGATATTTAAATTTACAGAGTACAAATGTACTGAGCAGTCATCCGGCAAGATTTAATAGTTTCACCCTTTTTTACTTATATTTTTTTTTTGATTGCGTTATGCAGTACATGTTCTCAATTAATATTGAGATTTATACAAAGGCACAACAAATATGGCAATGAAATCTATCAATGTATACTTGGAAAGTAAAAAAAACCAAAATGTGAATATTAAATCTGCAATCTCCAGGAAGGACCTAAGAAAATGTTGACACAATTTTCATAAATATCCGCTTGAAAAAGAGGGGAAAACAAAAGAGTAATATTCAATATATGATTTTCACTAATATAAGCTATTATTTAAGAAACTGATACGTGTACATATAAAATAGTTATCAAAAATGAAACGTCGTTTTTCTATATAATCTGGAAGTGACGCATGTTTAGAATGTTTTCTTCTACGTCCTCCTTTACATAGGCCTTTTTAATAACGGGACATAAAAAGGATCGATTTTTAATTTTAAACGTTAATAATTGGAGGTAAAAAAATACCAAATGATATTATATAT
>NW_017890786.1:0-12847 GCF_001540865.1 Ananas comosus | reverse complement strand
ATATGTCCCCTGAACAATTCCTTCAAGATTTGCACAAAGGGAAGACGTAATATACCTTTCTTCTGCAAAGCCAAATGCACTACATTGGGAATCACTATAGGAGCACCATTTTGACGCTAACAAATATGTATAATATATAATATGTATGTATTATATATAATATGCTCAATGTAATGTAAAAAGTTAGGGATATGATATGGATTCAATAGTAGTAAATATACGGGGTAAATAAAAACTATATTTCATAAGGTGTGCTCTAAGAAAGGTGATTCATATAGATAATAATGAGGCTAAGCTATAAAACAATAGGAAAGATGATTCAGATAGGTTATAATGATTGAAACCTTTATAACTGTTGTTTTGACCAAATTTTCAGTTTGCATCTTTTTTGAGGATCCTGTTGGCTATTTTTTCAGTCTGCATATTTTTTTGAGGATTCTTTGGATTCTGTTTCTTTTTTCATTTGTCATGGTCTATTATAGTTTTTTTATTGAGTAGAATAGAACCGTTTTGAAGATTTTGTTCTCGTGCTCATACTCTATAAAAGAAATTTGAAAAAAGAATCTAAATTAAACCCAAATTTTTTCCCTAAAGTGAATAAAAATTGCAATTATTCATGCATGAATTTCAGTTTGATCTAATTCATGCAACTTTACACTGACATATGATAAGGCACAAATTTTCTATACACAATTGTATTAGAACAGCACAACCCCATACACACACACAAAAAAAAGAAGGCCTTATGTTCTGGAACGCAAAAAAGCGTAAATAAATGCATACCACCTATAAATCATCATAATAGCTAGAAATTGTAGCAGGCAGTGTACACGGAAACGACAACAAAGAGTTCTTTGGGAAATCATTGTTCGAAGCAAATATTTTCTAGACTTTCCTCAGCTTGCCATCAGCGCCTCACAAAAGAACCAGAAAATAGAAAGTGACAATAGGAAAAAGATTCTTCAAAAAAGCAGGAAATGAAAATAGTATAATAGACTATGCTGAATGAATGAAATAATATAATCCAAAGAATCACCAAAAGAATATGCATGAAAAAAAAATCCAAGGAAGAATTCAATTCAAATGTCGACAGACAAACGAAGAAAATTATTTAAAAAGGCAATGAGCAGGGAACAATCCAAACAATTGTATAAATTCTGCTGTAAAATCAATTTAAAGAACCACCCAAAAAGGGAACAAAAAGGCAAGGCTCAGTTAAGTAGAACCGGCAACATTGTTCATAAGTACTCGGCAAGATTGGTCATAAGTATAGGGCAATAGTAGGAGCAATAGATTACCGTAGGAGGGAAATGTGCGCAACCGCCAAGGATAAGAATGGTAGGAAGCTGTTCCTGAGCAATAAATTAGCGCTGTAGGAAAATGTGTGCAGTCAGCAAGGGTAAGACAATATGAAGCGGTTGCCTATGAGTAGGCCATCCAAACTTCCAAAGTAAACATATTCCACACATTTGTGGTTGCCGAGTAATAAATTACCGTTAGAGGGAAATGCGCGTGACCACCAAGGCTAAGACAATATGAAGCAGCTGCCTATGAGTAGGCCGTCTAAACCTCAACTTGTTCGAAGCAAATATTTTACGCATTTCCCTCAACTTATCATCATCGCCTCAAAGAAGAGCTAGAAAAAAGAAAGAAACAGGAAGGAAAATAGATGGTTCTATTATGCTCAATGAAAAAAGCAGGAAATGAAAATAGTATAATAGACTATGCTGAATGAATGAAATAATATAATCCAAAAGAATCACCAAAAGAATATGCATGCAAAAAAAATCCGAGGAAGAATTCAATTCAAATGTCGACAGACAAACGAAGAAAATTATTTAAAAAGGCAATGAGCAGGGAACAATCCAAACAATTGTATAAATTCTGCTGTAAAATCAATTTAAAGAACCACCCAAAAAGGGAACAAAAAGGCAAGGCTCAGTTAAGTAGAATCGGCAACATTGTTCATAAGTACTCGGAAAGATTGGTCAGAAGTATAGGGCAATAGTAGGAGCAATAGATTACCGTAGGAGGGAAATGTGCGCAACCGCCAAGGATAAGAATGGTAGGAAGCTGTTCCTGAGCAATAAATTAGCGCTGTAGGAAAATGTGTGCAGTCAGCAAGGGTAAGACAATATGAAGCGGTTGCCTATGAGTAGGCCATCCAAATTTCCAAAGTAAACATATTCCGCACATTTGTGGTTGCCGAGTAATAAATTACCGTTAGAGGGAAATGCGCGTGACCACCAAGGCTAAGACAATATGAAGCAGCTGCCTATGAGTAGACCGTCTAAACCTCAACTTGTTCGAAGCAAATATTTTACGCATTTCCCTCAACTTATCATCATCGCCTCAAAGAAGAGCTAGAAAAAAGAAAGAAACAGGAAGGAAAATAGATGGTTCTATTATGCTCAATGAAAATACTATAATAGACCATGATAAATGAATAAAAAATAAAATCCAAAGAATCACCAAAAGAATATGCAGATTGAAAATTTAGTCAAAACATCAGTTATGTAAGTTTAAATCATTATAACCTATACGAATCATCTTTCGTAGAGCAAAAATTTGCAAGATTTTTGTGGGAGAGGTTTCAAACCCTAGTTGGTGGACAAAGAACTTAATCTGCAGACTTCTCAAAAGGAATGGTTAGAAAATAGCTGTCTCAAAATCACCATCATAGAAAGCACAATTATCAGATTAGCTGTAGCAACCAAAGTATAGAAAGCACTAATTAACATAGTTTGAAGTGATAGATGGAGGCTTCAAGTTTTATCTAATCTGCTAGTAACAAAATCAAGAACTAAAGAAGATTGATTCTTACGTCCACTCAAATAAGTTCGTATTGACAATTAAGAAAATGCTAGAACCAATGTAAATTCACACAATTGTTACATGCTTGTTTTTTTACATACTTTTTTTTTTCCAGCAGTAATCTTAGTAGGTAGAGCGTTTACCAAAGAAAGAAAAAAAATCAAAACTCTTGATTCAGCCCAAAGCAAGAATCAGAACAGCAAGAAGTGACACCGAGTAGTACATTACCAGTGGAGGCCACACGTGCAATGCTCAGGAATAACAACAGCAAGAAGTGATTACTGAGTAGTAGATTACCAGCGGAGGCAAAGGTGTGTAAGCGGTTGCCTATGAGGATGCTGGCCAAATTTCCATCTATTCAAAAGTAACATTTCCCACACTTCCCTCGTTTTGAGGGAATGAGATATTTTTAGAATACCGGATTCAGAATTTATAATTTATTAGTGTAACTGTGTAAGAGAGGCTAGAGTGCTTTCTTCAAGTTATTAACCATTAAATATTGCTACATCAAACAACTTAATTTGGACCAGATTTTCATCAAATATGAAATATTCCTTTTATTTTCGGTAATATAAGCTAATGAGCGCGTGTAATTCAAGGCCGTTCATTTTGCTGTTGGTTCTATGTGGCTGCGGGGGTTAAAGTAAGAATGGTAGGAAATAGTTGCAGAAAAATGGATTACCATTGAAGAGAAATGTGCGCAATCGCTAAGGCCTACAATAGGAGGAAGTGGTTGCCTATGAGTAGACCATCCAAACTTCCACTCTGTCCAAACCGCAACGCATTCGAAGTAAATATTTGCGGCACTCCCCTCTACCCAGCATCATAGCTTTAAAGAAGAGCAAGAAAATAAAGAAAGAGACAACAGAAAAAGTAAGAATTGTAGGAAATAGTTGCTGAGCAGTAGATTACCATTGAAGAGAAATGTGTGCAATCGCTAAAGGCCACAATAGGAGGAAGCGGTTGCCTATCAGTAGGCCATCTAAACTTCCACTATGTCCAAACCGCAACTCGTTTGAAGCCAATATTTGCGGCACTTCCCTCTACCTATCATTATAACTTTACAGAAGAGCAAGAAAATTAGCAAGAGACAGTAAGGAATAAATGAAGCAAAGCAATGTTAGTAAAATAACAATATACCGAAGCAACAGAGACCATTAATATGCACCACATTTAACATAAATTCTGATGGTCTCCATACATTGTAGAAGTTCAGACATCAAGTAATCACCCAAATCATTATATGCTGAAATTTAACAAAAGATTTTGGACATTTTTTTTAGCTGGTAGATTCCTAGGATTCGTCACATAGAAAATTCGCCTAAGAAGTAGGTAAGGAAGAATCAGGCCAAATAATTGTATAAATTATAATATAATGCCGCATGAAAAACAGGGGGGTTGAGTAACAACGGGAACAGCACAAACAAGTTTAAAAAAATGCAAGGAAAAGTAAGGCTCACTTAAGTAGATTTGCCAAAACCACTTATAAGCACAGGGTAGCAATAAAATCTGCAGATTACTGCAGGCAGTAAATATGTGCAATGATCAGGGATAAGAACAGATAGAAGTGGTCACCGAATAGTAGATTATCATTGGAGGGGAACTGTGTGTAACTACTAAGAATAAGAACAGTTAGAAGCGGTTGCCTATGAGCAGGCCATCCAAATAGTAGATTATCATTGGAGGGAAACTGTGTGTAACTACTAAGAATAAGCACAGTTAGAAGCGGTTGCCTATGAGCAGGCCATCCAAACTTCCAACCATTCGCAACCATCATTTTCCACATTTACCTTTAGTTGAAGAATAGAAACATCGCGGAAAAACAACAAGGGATAAATGAAACCAAGTAATATTAGTGTGAATCTCAATATGCAAGAAGTCCCAAGTTTTAAAGTAAACAGGAAAATTACAGAACAAAATATGCATATGTAAACTGACAGGGATCAGAGAACAGATACTGATAGAGAAGAGCATAAAAGAAATTTGACGCAGAGCGCTTGTTATCATTAGGTCTGATATATAGTCCTCATGTTCTATTTGTCCGAGAAAATTTGTATAAAAAAATAAGGCTCAGTTAAGGAGGTTCGGCAACATCACTCATAAGTACTGGGTAGTAGCAGGAAAAGTAAGCTATTGTGGGAAGTAAATATGTGCAACGGGAGTGGTAGATTACCGTTCGAGGGAAATGTGTGTAAATACTAAGAATAAGGCAGAAGCGGTTGCCTATGAGTAGGCCGTCCAAACTTCCACCCATTTGAAAGCAACATTTTCCACATTTCTCTCTACATATCATCATAATCTCAAAGAAGAATAGAAAACGGGGGGAAAAATAGTAAGGGATAAATGAAACCAAGTAAATTAGGGAAAAAAAAAAAAGGAAATGTAGAAACTTGGAAATGAAAATTGAACAAAAGTACATATAAACCTGCATTTTTTTTTTTAAGGCACTTACATAAAGAAAATGTGCATTTAAAGAAGGAAATCAAATTTATAAATAATATACATGTTCGGAAGATTCCGCCGCACAAGAAAAGGACCGAATCAGCTGAGGAAGCACATGTTTTTTTACCTCCGTAGGGACATGCCAAACCAAAGCAAGTAATGACCAAAGAGGTTTTCTCATTGAAGCAAAACACCAAATACCGTAAGAACGATTTATCTATAGTTTGCTGTAAAGAGTAGAGCAAATTAACACCAAACTTGTGTGCGACATGCTAACACTCAAAAGCGTTTTCATTACAACAAACCATCAAATACCTTAAGAGCATAGGTAGCTGCAAAGAGATGAAGCTAGGATCCTCCTGCATTCTAATTCGGTAATACCACTCATAAGCACTGGGCAGTAACAGGAAACGTAAGCTATTGTGGGAAGTAAATATGTGCAACGGGAGCGGCAGATTACCGTTGGAGGGAAATGTGTGTAAGTACTAAGAATAAGAAAAGCCAGAAGTGACTGCCTATGAGTAGGCCGTCCAAACTTCCACCCATTCGAAAGCAATATTTTCCACATTTCTCTCTACATATCATCATAGCCTTAAAGAAGAATAGAAAAAGGGGAAAAATTCGTAAGCAGCTGCAAAGAGACGAAGCTAGGATCCTCCTGCATTCTAATTCGGCAACATCACTCATAAGCACTGGGTAGTAACAGGAAAAGGTAAGCTATTGTGGGAAGTAAATATGTGCAACGGGAGTGGCAGATTACCGTTGGAGGGAAATGTGTGTAACTACTAAGAATAAGAAAAGCCAGAAGCGGCCGCCTATGAGTAGGCCGTCCAAATTTCCACCCATCCGAAAGCAATATTTCCCACATTTCTCTCTACATATCATCATAGCCTTAAAGAAGAATAGAAAATGTGGTAAAAATCGTAAGGGATAAATAAAACCAAGTAAATTAGAAAAAAAAAACAGGAAATGTAGAAACTTGGAAATGAAAAGTGAACAACAGTGTATATAAGCCTGCATTTTTTTTTAGGTACTTACATAAAGAAAATGTGCATTTAAGGAAGGAAATCAAATTTATAAGTAATATACATGTTCGGAAGATTCCGGCACACAAGAAAAGGACCGAATCAGCCGAGAAAGCACATGTTTTTTAACCTCCATAGGGACATGCCGAACCAAAGCAAGTAATGAGCAGAGACGTTTTCTCATTGAAGCAAAACACCAAATACCGTAAGAACAATTTATCTATAGTCTGCTATAAAGAGTTGAGCAAATTAACATCAAACTTGTGTGGGACATGGTAACACTCAAAAGCATTTTCATTAAAACAAACCATCAAACACCTCAAGAGCATAGTTAGCTGCAAAGAGACGAAGCTAGGACCCTCCTGCATTTTAATAAACAAAAGAGTTCTCATTGAAGCAAAACATCAAACACCTTAAGAGCGACATATCTATGGTTGACTATAGAGACCACCAAACTAACATACAACAAATCCGCATGTTAAATGCTAATATCTAAAGGTTTTTTTCACTAAAGCAAAATATCAAATATACTGAGCAAATCTTGAAGAATCAAAATAGAAAAATAGAGAAGCATGGTATGTCATGGAGAAACCTTCAATGTATTGTATAATGTCAAGTTTGACTTCGGTGGAGAGCTTCACTTAATTTTGGAGCTCCAATTTAACAGGATGTTCTACATAAGAAAGCTTACCTTTTGTGTTAAATAATTTAAGGCACATTCTATGTAAATGGGACCATTTAAAAAAAAAAAGTATCTAAGGCGTATATAAAATGAATTTATCAAGAATTTTCAAACAGTTTGCAATTATTGAGATCTTTTAAATACAATTCTGCATTGTATATTTTAAGCTTCCAAGTTTTAAGGTTTTAAATTCTAAAAGGTTGTTGATGCAAGCCAATATTCAAAATTGTGAATCCAGAATTCTAAATTTCCAATCCCAAATTTTTATATGCAATTCTAACTTTTTAGAATGCAGAATTCTGAATCCTGGAACATCGCCGACACAATTCAGAATTCTGAATTTGAACCTTTCATATGCACTAAATATCCTGATGCAATTAAGACCATAACTTCTAATTTTAAACTTTTATATGCACCAAATACTTTGCTGCGATTCTGAATTCTACATTTTAAATTCTGAATTTAGAATTCGCCTACACAATTTAGAATTCAAGTAGACAATTGAGAATTCAAATAGGCAATTCGGAATTGTAAGGAAAACAAATATTCTTTGCTCAGATTCTCCATGAAATCAAACATTATTAGTTCGACACCAAAGTCTGGCTGATTAGTAGTGCCAATGGAGCAAAGTTGGATTCCAAAATGAGTTTGAGTTCATCTCATAGAGACACAGCAAAATAAGGGAGTGTGCAAACTTGGAAATAAAAAATTAACAAAAGTGTATATAAGACTGCAATTTTGATATTTAAGTTGAAATTTGGATGCAAATTTGGATTTGAGGGTCGGATTGGGGAAGTTGCATTGCTGTTGTAATTTTGGAACAGCTAAACTGTGGGGATTCGTATACATGTTGCGATCTCTGAATCTGATTGTGATTTTACTGTAAGGATGTTTATCTTCACCAGCAGAAAATCTATTGAAGAAGATTGAAAAACAGCCCTTAACCAATCGACTTGAATAAATCTTTCCTTCGTGAAAAAGTTCTAGGCAAAAAAGGCCTAACTGTTGGAGAACTTTAGCAATAGCCAAATCACTTTTTGAATCGATCAAATAACCCAGAGAAGAGAACTTCGCGATGAACTCCACAATTGGCTGCCAGATACTTTTTAGATGGTTTTCAACTTGCAGTTAATAAATCTTTCCTTCGCGGAAAAGTTGCAGGCCCAAAAAGTCCAGCTGTTGGAGAACTTTAGCAATAGCCGAATTACTTTTTGAATCGATCGAATAATCCAGATATTTTTGAGATGGTTTTCAACGCGCATTTCCACAAGCTGGTTTTGAGCGTATCTTGTTTTGTCAAGGATGTATGAGTATCTCTGAATGCTTTTCTAAACTCCCTGTATTGGCGCCTTTGGAATATGAAAATCTTTTAAGCTAATACTAAAGCCACGAAAAAATAGTTTTCTGTCAAGGAAGAAGCCACCTGACCCTCTTCGGAAGCCATACAAAGGAATAAGGGAAAAGGCTAACAGAGGATATTAAGAACAAACTACGCGACAGGGTATATGGCTAGTATAAATTCTGATATTAAAAACAAGCTGCGGCATTTTTTTGTAGGATGCATACAAATTAAGCACAAAACTGAGAGATTTCCTTTAGTTAAGTTAAACTTAGAATAATCAAATAGAATGAAACATCAAGGTATTATTACAGAAATGCAAAGAAAGCATTGACAACTAATTTCGGTCATAGTTATTGCAAACCGGAATAGCAAATAACTGGAGGAAGGAAACATGAGTAATGAGCAGGAATAAGATCAGGAAGAAGTGGGCACGGACCAGTAGATTACCATTGGAGGTAAAGCTGCGTAACCACTAAGAGTAAGAACAGTCCGAAGCACTTGCCTATGAGGAAACCGCCCAAATTTCAACCCATCCGAAAGCAACATTTCCCACACTCCCCTCTACTTATCATCATGGCTTTAAAAAAGAATAGCAAAACGGGGTAGGATAGGAAGGGATAAATGAAACCAAGTCATATTAGTATAATTCAAGTTCTTTCTCTAATACATTACTGATCCTAGGTCAGCATGTAAGGCCAGGAGCAAAGTTGGATTCCAAAATGAGTTTTAGTTCATCTCATAGAGACACAGCAAAATAAGGGGGTGTGCAAACTTGGAAATAAAAAATGAACAAAAGTGTATATAAGACTGCAATTTGTATACGTAAGTTGAAATTTGGATGCAAATTTGGATTTGAGGGTCAGATTGGGGAAGTTGCATTGCTGTTGTAATTTTGGAACAGTTAAACTGTGGGGATTCGTATACATGTGGCAATCTCTGAATCTGATTGTGATTTTACTGTAAGGATGCTTATCTTAACCAGGGAAAAATCTATTGAAGAAGGTTGGAAAACAGCCCTTAACCAATTGCCTTGAATAAATCCTTCCTTCATGAAAAAGTTCTAGGCAAAAAAAACCTAGCTGTTGGAGAACTTTAGCAATAGCCAAATCACTTTTTGAATCGATCAAATAACCCAGAGAAGAGAACTTCGCGATGAACTCCACAATTGGCTGCTAGATACTTTTTAGATGGTTTTCAACTCGCATTTAATAAATCTTTCCTTCGCGGGAAAGTTGCAGGCCCAAAAAGTTTAGCTGTTGGAGAACTTTAGCAATAGCCGAATCACTTTTTGAATCGATCAAATAACCCAGATATTTTTGAGATGGTTTTCAACTCGCATTTCTACAAACTGATTTTGAGTGTACCTTGTTTTATCAAGGATGTATGAGTATCTCTAAATGCTTTTCTAAACTCCCTGTATTGGTGCCTTTGGAATATGAAAATCTTTTAAGCTAATACTAAAGCAACAAAAAAAATAGTTTTCTGTCAAGGAAGAAGCTACCTGAGACTCTTCAAAAGTCATAGAAAGGCATAAGGGAAAAGGCTAAGAGAGGAAAGAAAAAGGGAAACAAATCCAGTGAGGATAATTTTTTTTTAGAAACCAGCTGAAGGATTCATACAAAATATATAAAAAACTCAATAAGATATCCAGGGGAAAAAATCAGTGTAGGAAATGAGATCAAATTTAATATCGAAGGGCATAAATTCAACCTCTTTAGTTTTTAACCAGGCACAGCCCAAATTTCTGATCCAGACCTAAGTAAAAACTTAATATCTATATTGATACCTCAACCCACAGATGTAGAGAACTCTGATTGATTGCATAATGTGAAGTGTAAGCCTGGTGAAGTACTTCAACTGATTCTGGAGCTTTACTTTAACAAATGTTCTACATAAGAAAGCTCCCCTTTTGTGCCAAATAATCTAAGGGACATTCTATGTAAATGGGACCATTTTCATAAAAAGAGCTAGTATCTGTGGAATATGCAAAATAAATTGATCAAGAATTTTCCGGCATCTCACAATTTTCAACACTTTTTCTAGCCAACCCACTTTCTTAAACTTATAGTATAACATAAATGAGTGTTCAATGCATGAAGTCTAAATATTTAACCTAAAACTATTTCTTGAGTACCGATTTTTTCAGGGCCCTCTCCAAATATCACCTCATATTTTCCACATATATGATGCAAAACATGGCCATGTAGTATGTAAATAGAATAAAATAAAAAACAGATAGTCAAGTTAACGGAAAACCTATGAAGTAAACTCCCTTGAACTGCCAAAGTAGCGAATCGTGCAGGACTTTGTTGTAAAATAGCCAATATGATAGGCACAAATAAATTTGTTAAGATATAGGTTGAGAATTCGATGCTTTGTAATTCAGCTGATGCACTGATTTTGTTATTCAGCTTATACACCGAAAATCATAGCCAGAAGTCTAAAGACTATATAGGCACACATACACATGCACACACATATAAGGAGAGGCATGCCGAAATTTAGCAGTAAAAACATAGGTAACAAAGAGAGATATGTTATATTTCTTTGTGTGTGTGTAAAAAAGAGTCAAAGAGAGCGAGGCAAGCAATAGAAACATAGGTAACAAAAAAAACATAGGGAATATATGGAGAGAACTTTTAAAAAAACAAAGGTATAGAGGCTCAGACTTTATTATATCGAATGGTAGAAAGTAGACCTTCAGAATTTTTTTTTGTTTTCATTCGCTCCATCAAGGCCTGGGTTGCTACAGTTTGAGCTCGGCTCTTCGGCAAGTAAAACGGTTTGTTCCAATCTTTTTCTTTCTTTGATTCTGCTAAAAGACAGCCAGCCCTGTAGCTGAGGCTTAAGTTATAGGCTGAAGCAGTACCGACGGGAACAAAGAGTTGGTTGCCTACAAATGAGGCCA
This sequence comes from Ananas comosus, assembly GCF_001540865.1. NCBI lineage: Eukaryota > Viridiplantae > Streptophyta > Magnoliopsida > Poales > Bromeliaceae > Ananas > Ananas comosus. The sequence goes on along the minus strand of NW_017890786.1, from coordinate 1,634 downwards.
TCCAAAACTCTTTTCCACTTTTCTCCAACAGAAGCGAGACCTTAAAGGAGATGGGGAGGATACAACGAAAACCATTAGTTCATAGGCTAGAAACGGGGCTATCCAGGCCGCATATGTCAAATTTTTTTTATATATCACCACAGCCTTGGAGAGGGAGAGAAAAAGTGGGGAAAAAAGGGGAAATGGGCCAGCTGTCTAGCAACCAGGGCATCCAGACCTCATAGCTAATTGTTTTTTATATATATGTCATCACAGCCTCAAAACGGGGGGAAAAAAAAAATAATAGAAAGCAAAAATAGATAAGGCGAAACCATGAACAAAACCGATAAAACCTTCAGCTTGGGAGTTAGTAAACATCAAATATAAGAAGAACCAGAGAAGAATGTAGAAGCGATAAGTGTAAAAAGAGAGAAAACTCTAAATAGCCTCTTATGAGTACCTCCAGAGAATAAAGATGGAAGGAGAGGGCAGCTCAGCTGATGATAGTAGGCACAAGCAAAGTATTACGGACAACGCTGCACTCTACTACTGAATCATGAAAGATGGACTCAACATGCTAGGCAATGTGCCAGACTATCAATATCAATACATATAATAAAAGTAGAATAAAAGGAGAACTNCCAACTACCGGAATCCCGTTGTGAACGTGGCCAACAACCGATTTTTTCCTCGTAATGTATATATTGCTATGCCCTAAAAAAATTTTTTTTTGGAACTACCGGAATGCCGTTGAACGTGGTTAACAATCGATTTTCTTTTTTTTTTTTTCCGATAACTGATACACTACTTTTCTTATTTCTACAGGAATGATAGACTCGAGTGGACTGAAAAAGTTTTAGAAAACCTCAGTCATTAATAGGTAAGGAAAAATAGCGATGAGAGATACGAATTAAACGTTCATAAGAGGTCTCGTTGGACGTAGAAATTAAAGAATAAGCATAGGACGACAACACGTAGTACTCACGGTATCAAAAAAACAAAAAGCAACCAAATGACACAAACTAAGCACAATCCTTAACATGTTCCATTTATTACGCCGACATGCATTTATGTCAAAACGCGAGTAAAGTACAAATCACCAATGTGAGTACTAAGTTTTCATATAACGCCTCCTTTAAAACAAGCCCAAACGTTATTGATACTGCTCTTAAACAACCGATACGAAAGAAACGGAAAGATATTATTACGGAACTACCAAGTAAGATAAACAAATAAGATTCATTGCCTATTATGTGACGCTCCTTTTTTAGCCAACAACCGGTGCAAGTGTTGCCCTAAGACCATCAAGCTTGCCCATTCTTTAATTCTGTATCACCATAAGCTTGGGTTTTTTTTTTAAATCCGTATTACAATTGCCAAACAAACCATTTTACATCATCACATATCGAATATTATTTTTTTAAACAAACAATTGGCGCGAGTGTTGACTCAAGCCCATCAAGCTTAGCCTTTTGTCAATTCCGTATCACCATTGCTCAGCAAATCATTTGAGGTCACAAAGAATCCACTTCTTTTATGCAGCAACTTTCACAATATTATAATTACTATTCGCTGAACTTGAGGGTTTATTGAGTGTTGCTAATAAAGTGAACTAATTTATCTGAAGTTCAACAACCAAAACGAACATAACTAAG